>NW_028289860.1:0-25153 GCF_059628265.1 Tinamus guttatus | reverse complement strand
TGCAAAGGGCATGCCAAGGGAAGTGTTCTGCTGTGCCAAGACTCGTGCTGCGCACGCTTTGTGGTTGGAGTGAGAAACAGCTTCCTTGGTGTTTTCTGCAAAACGCTTTAGCAGTTCGTTGGTGCTAGTATGGAGTCAGGGGATGGATGAAGCGGAGAGCCCCGTTTGGAGTGAGGCTGCAAAGGGCATGCCAAGGGAAGTGTTCTGCTGTGCCAAGACCCGTGCTGCGCACGCTTTGTGGTTGGAGTGAGAAACAGGTTCCTTGGTGTTTTCTGCGAAACGCTTTAGCAGCCCGTTGGTGCTAGTATGGAGTTAGGGGATGGATGAAGCGGAGAGCCCCGTTTGGAGTGAGGCTGCAAAGGGCATGCCAAGGGAAGTGTTCTGCTGTGCCAAGACTCGTGCTGCGCACGCTTTGTGGTTGGAGTGAGAAACAGCTTCCTTGGTGTTTTCTGCAAAACGCTTTAGCAGCCCGTTGGTGCTAGTATGGAGTCAGGGGATGGATGAAGCGGAGAGCCCCGTTTGGAGTGAGGCTGCAAAGGGCATGCCAAGGGAAGTGTTCTGCTGTGCCAAGACTCGTGCTGCGCACGCTTTGTGGTTGGAGTGAGAAACAGCTTCCTTGGTGTTTTCTGCGAAACGCTTTAGCAGCCCGTTGGTGCTAGTATGGAGTCAGGGGATGGATGAAGCGGAGAGCCCCGTTTGGAGTGAGGCTGCAAAGGGCATGCCAAGGGAAGTGTTCTGCTGTGCCAAGACTCGTGCTGCGCACGCTTTGTGGTTGGAGTGAGAAACAGGTTCCTTGGTGTTTTCTGCGAAACGCTTTAGCAGCCCGTTGGTGCTAGTATGGAGTTAGGGGATGGATGAAGCGGAGAGCCCCGTTTGGAGTGAGGCTGCAAAGGGCATGCCAAGGGAAGTGTTCTGCTGTGCCAAGACTCGTGCTGCGCACGCTTTGTGTTTGGAGTGAGAAACAGGTTCCTTGGTGTTTTCTGCGAAACGCTTTAGCAGCCCATTGGTGCTAGTATGGAGTTAGGGGATGGATGAAGCGGAGAGCCCCGTTTGGAGTGAGGCTGCAAAGGGCATGCCAAGGAAGTGTTCTGCTGTGCCAAGACTCGTGCTGCGCACGCTTTGTGGTTGGAGTGAGAAACAGGTTCCTTGGTGTTTTCTGCGAAACGCTTTAGCAGCCCGTTGGTGCTAGTATGGAGTCAGGGGCTGGATGAAGCGGAGAGCCCCGTTTGGAGTGAGGCTGCAAAGGGCATGCCAGGGAAGTGTTCTGCTGTGCCAAGACTCGTGCTGTGCACGCTTTGTGGTTGGAGTGAGAAACAGGTTCCTTGATGTTTTCTGCGAAACGCTTTAGCAGCCCATTGGTGCTAGTATGGAGTCAGGGGCTGGATGAAGCGGAGAGCCCTGTTTGGAGTGAGGCTGCAAAGGGCATGCCAAGGGAAGTGTTCTGCTGTGCCAAGACTCGTGCTGCGCACGCTTTGTGGTTGGAGTGAGAAACAGGTTCCTTGGTGTTTTCTGCGAAACGCTTTAGCAGCCCGTTGGTGCTAGTATGGAGTCAGGGGCTGGATGAAGCGGAGAGCCCCGTTTGGACTGAGGCTGCAAAGGGCATGCCAAGGGAAGTGTTCTGCTGTGCCAAGACTCGTGCTGCGCACGCTTTGTGGTTGGAGTGAGAAACAGGTTCCTTGGTGTTTTCTGCGAAACGCTTTAGCAGCCCGTTGGTGCTAGTATGGAGTCAGGGGATGGATGAAGCGGAGAGCCCCGTTTGGAGTGAGGCTGCAAAGGGCATGCCAAGGGAAGTGTTCTGCTGTGCCAAGACTCGTGCTGCGCACGCTTTGTGGTTGGAGTGAGAAACAGGTTTGTTGGTGTTTTTTGCGAAACGCTTTAGCAGCCCGTAGGTGCTAGTGTGGAGTAAGGGGATGGATGAAGCGGAGAGCCCCGTTTGGAGTGAGGCTGCAAAGGGCATGCCAAGGAAGTGTTCTGCTGTGCCAAGACTCGTGCTGCGCACGCTTTGTGTTTGGAGTGAGAAACAGGTTCCTTGGTGTTTTCTGCGAAACGCTTTAGCAGCCCGTTGGTGCTAGTATGGAGTCAGGGGATGGATGAAGCGGAGAGCCCCGTTTGGAGTGAGGCTGCAAAGGGCATGCCAAGGGAAGTGTTCTGCTGTGCCAAGACTCGTGCTGCGCACGCTTTGTGTTTGGAGTGAGAAACAGGTTCCTTGGTGTTTTCTGCGAAACGCTTTAGCAGCCCGTTGGTGCTAGTATGGAGTCAGGGGATGGATGAAGCGGAGAGCCCCGTTTGGAGTGAGGCTGCAAAGGGCATGCCAAGGGAAGTGTTCTGCTGTGCCAAGACTCGTGCTGCGCACGCTTTGTGGTTGGAGTGAGAAACAGCTTCCTTGGTGTTTTCTGCGAAACGCTTTAGCAGCCCGTTGGTGCTAGTATGGAGTCAGGGGATGGATGAAGCGGAGAGCCCCGTTTGGAGTGAGGCTGCAAAGGGCATGCCAAGGGAAGTGTTCTGCTGTGCCAAGACTCGTGCTGCGCACGCTTTGTGGTTGGAGTGAGAAACAGGTTCCTTGGTGTTTTCTGCGAAACGCTTTAGCAGCCCGTTGGTGCTAGTATGGAGTTAGGGGCTGGATGAAGCGGAGAGCCCCGTTTGGAGTGAGGCTGCAAAGGGCATGCCAGGGGAAGTGTTCTGCTGTGCCAAGACTCGTGCTGTGCACGCTTTGTGGTTGGAGTGAGAAACAGGTTCCTTGATGTTTTCTGCGAAACGCTTTAGCAGCCCATTGGTGCTAGTATGGAGTCAGGGGCTGGATGAAGCGGAGAGCCCTGTTTGGAGTGAGGCTGCAAAGGGCATGCCAAGGGAAGTGTTCTGCTGTGCCAAGACTCGTGCTGCGCACGCTTTGTGGTTGGAGTGAGAAACAGGTTCCTTGGTGTTTTCTGCGAAACGCTTTAGCAGCCCGTTGGTGCTAGTATGGAGTCAGGGGCTGGATGAAGCGGAGAGCCCCGTTTGGACTGAGGCTGCAAAGGGCATGCCAAGGGAAGTGTTCTGCTGTGCCAAGACTCGTGCTGCGCACGCTTTGTGGTTGGAGTGAGAAACAGGTTCCTTGGTGTTTTCTGCGAAACGCTTTAGCAGCCCGTTGGTGCTAGTATGGAGTCAGGGGATGGATGAAGCGGAGAGCCCCGTTTGGAGTGAGGCTGCAAAGGGCATGCCAAGGGAAGTGTTCTGCTGTGCCAAGACTCGTGCTGCGCACGCTTTGTGGTTGGAGTGAGAAACAGGTTCCTTGGTGTTTTCTGCGAAACGCTTTAGCAGCCCGTAGGTGCTAGTGTGGAGTCAGGGGATGGATGAAGCGGAGAGCCCCGTTTGGAGTGAGGCTGCAAAGGGCATGCCAAGGGAAGTGTTCTGCTGTGCCAAGACTCGTGCTGCGCACGCTTTGTGTTTGGAGTGAGAAACAGGTTCGTTGGTGTTTTCTGCGAAACGCTTTAGCAGCCCGTTGGTGCTAGTATGGAGTCAGGGGATGGATGAAGCGGAGAGCCCCGTTTGGAGTGAGGCTGCAAAGGGCATGCCAAGGGAAGTGTTCTGCTGTGCCAAGACTCGTGCTGCGCACGCTTTGTGGTTGGAGTGAGAAACAGCTTCCTTGGTGTTTTCTGCAAAACGCTTTAGCAGCCCGTTGGTGCTAGTATGGAGTCAGGGGATGGATGAAGCGGAGAGCCCCGTTTGGAGTGAGGCTGCAAAGGGCATGCCAAGGGAAGTGTTCTGCTGTGCCAAGACTCGTGCTGCGCACGCTTTGTGGTTGGAGTGAGAAACAGCTTCCTTGGTGTTTTCTGCGAAACGCTTTAGCAGCCCGTTGGTGCTAGTATGGAGTCAGGGGATGGATGAAGCGGAGAGCCCCGTTTGGAGTGAGGCTGCAAAGGGCATGCCAAGGGAAGTGTTCTGCTGTGCCAAGACTCGTGCTGCGCACGCTTTGTGGTTGGAGTGAGAAACAGGTTCCTTGGTGTTTTCTGCGAAACGCTTTAGCAGCCCGTTGGTGCTAGTATGGAGTTAGGGGATGGATGAAGCGGAGAGCCCCGTTTGGAGTGAGGCTGCAAAGGGCATGCCAAGGGAAGTGTTCTGCTGTGCCAAGACTCGTGCTGCGCACGCTTTGTGTTTGGAGTGAGAAACAGGTTCCTTGGTGTTTTCTGCGAAACGCTTTAGCAGCCCATTGGTGCTAGTATGGAGTTAGGGGATGGATGAAGCGGAGAGCCCCGTTTGGAGTGAGGCTGCAAAGGGCATGCCAAGGGAAGTGTTCTGCTGTGCCAAGACTCGTGCTGCGCACGCTTTGTGGTTGGAGTGAGAAACAGCTTCCTTGGTGTTTTCTGCGAAACGCTTTAGCAGCCCGTTGGTGCTAGTATGGAGTCAGGGCTGGATGAAGCGGAGAGCCCCGTTTGGAGTGAGGCTGCAAAGGGCATGCCAGGGGAAGTGTTCTGCTGTGCCAAGACTCGTGCTGTGCACGCTTTGTGGTTGGAGTGAGAAACAGGTTCCTTGATGTTTTCTGCGAAACGCTTTAGCAGCCCATTGGTGCTAGTATGGAGTCAGGGGCTGGATGAAGCGGAGAGCCCTGTTTGGAGTGAGGCTGCAAAGGGCATGCCAAGGGAAGTGTTCTGCTGTGCCAAGACTCGTGCTGCGCACGCTTTGTGGTTGGAGTGAGAAACAGGTTTGTTGGTGTTTTCTGCGAAACGCTTTAGCAGCCCGTAGGTGCTAGTGTGGAGTCAGGGGATGGATGAAGCGGAGAGCCCCGTTTGGAGTGAGGCTGCAAAGGGCATGCCAAGGGAAGTGTTCTGCTGTGCCAAGACTCGTGCTGCGCACGCTTTGTGTTTGGAGTGAGAAACAGGTTCCTTGGTGTTTTCTGCGAAACGCTTTAGCAGCCCGTTGGTGCTAGTATGGAGTCAGGGGATGGATGAAGCGGAGAGCCCCGTTTGGAGTGAGGCTGCAAAGGGCATGCCAAGGAAGTGTTCTGCTGTGCCAAGACTCGTGCTGCGCACGCTTTGTGGTTGGAGTGAGAAACAGCTTCCTTGGTGTTTTCTGCGAAACGCTTTAGCAGCCCGTTGGTGCTAGTATGGAGTCAGGGGCTGGATGAAGCGGAGAGCCCCGTTTGGAGTGAGGCTGCAAAGGGCATGCCAAGGGAAGTGTTCTGCTGTGCCAAGACTCGTGCTGCGCACGCTTTGTGGTTGGAGTGAGAAACAGCTTCCTTGGTGTTTTCTGCGAAACGCTTTAGCAGCCCGTTGGTGCTAGTATGGAGTCAGGGGATGGATGAAGCGGAGAGCCCTGTTTGGAGTGAGGCTGCAAAGGGCATGCCAAGGGAAGTGTTCTGCTGTGCCAAGACCCGTGCTGCGCACGCTTTGTGGTTGGAGTGAGAAACAGGTTCCTTGGTGTTTTCTGCGAAACGCTTTAGCAGCCCGTTGGTGCTAGTATGGAGTTAGGGGATGGATGAAGCGGAGAGCCCCGTTTGGAGTGAGGCTGCAAAGGGCATGCCAAGGGAAGTGTTCTGCTGTGCCAAGACTCGTGCTGCGCACGCTTTGTGGTTGGAGTGAGAAACAGCTTCCTTGGTGTTTTCTGCGAAACGCTTTAGCAGCCCATTGGTGCTAGTATGGAGTTAGGGGATGGATGAAGCGGAGAGCCCCGTTTGGAGTGAGGCTGCAAAGGGCATGCCAAGGGAAGTGTTCTGCTGTGCCAAGACTCGTGCTGCGCACGCTTTGTGGTTGGAGTGAGAAACAGGTTCCTTGGTGTTTTCTGCGAAACGCTTTAGCAGCCCGTTGGTGCTAGTATGGAGTCAGGGGCTGGATGAAGCGGAGAGCCCCGTTTGGAGTGAGGCTGCAAAGGGCATGCCAGGGGAAGTGTTCTGCTGTGCCAAGACTCGTGCTGTGCACGCTTTGTGGTTGGAGTGAGAAACAGGTTCCTTGATGTTTTCTGCGAAACGCTTTAGCAGCCCGTTGGTGCTAGTATGGAGTCAGGGGCTGGATGAAGCGGAGAGCCCTGTTTGGAGTGAGGCTGCAAAGGGCATGCCAAGGGAAGTGTTCTGCTGTGCCAAGACTCGTGCTGCGCACGCTTTGTGGTTGGAGTGAGAAACAGGTTCCTTGGTGTTTTCTGCGAAACGCTTTAGCAGCCCGTTGGTGCTAGTATGGAGTCAGGGGCTGGATGAAGCGGAGAGCCCCGTTTGGACTGAGGCTGCAAAGGGCATGCCAAGGGAAGTGTTCTGCTGTGCCAAGACTCGTGCTGCGCACGCTTTGTGGTTGGAGTGAGAAACAGGTTCCTTGGTGTTTTCTGCGAAACGCTTTAGCAGCCCGTTGGTGCTAGTATGGAGTCAGGGGCTGGATGAAGCGGAGAGCCCCGTTTGGAGTGAGGCTGCAAAGGGCATGCCAAGGGAAGTGTTCTGCTGTGCCAAGACTCGTGCTGCGCACGCTTTGTGGTTGGAGTGAGAAACAGGTTCCTTGGTGTTTTCTGCGAAACGCTTTAGCAGCCCGTTGGTGCTAGTATGGAGTCAGGGGATGGATGAAGCGGAGAGCCCCGTTTGGAGTGAGGCTGCAAAGGGCATGCCAAGGGAAGTGTTCTGCTGTGCCAAGACTCGTGCTGCGCACGCTTTGTTTTTGGAGTGAGAAACAGGTTCCTTGGTGTTTTCTGCGAAACGCTTTAGCAGCCCGTTGGTGCTAGTATGGCGTCAGGGGATGGATGAAGCGGAGAGCCCCGTTTGGAGTGAGGCTGCAAAGGGCATGCCAAGGGAAGTGTTCTGCTGTGCCAAGACTCGTGCTGCGCACGCTTTGTGGTTGGAGTGAGAAACATGTTCCTTGGTGTTTTCTGCGAAGCGCTTTAGCAGCCCGTTGGTGCTAGTATGGAGTCAGGGGCTGGATGAAGCGGAGAGCCCCGTTTGGAGTGAGGCTGCAAAGGGCATGCCAAGGGAAGTGTTCTGCTGTGCCAAGACTCGTGCTGCGCACGCTTTGTGGTTGGAGTGAGAAACAGGTTCCTTGGTGTTTTCTGCGAAACGCTTTAGCAGGCCGTTGGTGCTAGTATGGAATCAGGGGATGGATGAAGCGGAGAGCCCCGTTTGGAGTGAGGCTGCAAAGGGCATGCCAAGGGAAGTGTTCTGCTGTGCCAAGACTCGTGCTGCGCACGCTTTGTGGTTGGAGTGAGAAACAGGTTCCTTGGTGTTTTCTGCGAAACGCTTTAGCAGCCCGTTGGTGCTAGTATGGAGTCAGGGGCTGGATGAAGCGGAGAGCCCCGTTTGGAGTGAGGCTGCAAAGGGCATGCCAGGGGAAGTGTTCTGCTGTGCCAAGACTCGTGCTGTGCACGCTTTGTGGTTGGAGTGAGAAACAGGTTCCTTGATGTTTTCTGTGAAACGCTTTAGCAGCCCGTTGGTGCTAGTATGGAGTCAGGGGCTGGATGAAGCGGAGAGCCCCGTTTGGAGTGAGGCTGCAAAGGGCATGCCAAGGGAAGTGTTCTGCTGTGCCAAGACTCGTGCTGCGCACGCTTTGTGGTTGGAGTGTGAAACATGTTCCTTGGTGTTTTCTGCGAAGCGCTTTAGCAGCCCGTTGGTGCTAGTATGGAATCAGGGGCTGGATGAAGCGGAGAGCCCCGTTTGGAGTGAGGCTGCAAAGGGCATGCCAAGGGAAGTGTTCTGCTGTGCCAAGACTCGTGCTGCGCACGCTTTGTGGTTGGAGTGAGAAACAGGTTCCTTGGTGTTTTCTGCGAAACGCTTTAGCAGGCCGTTGGTGCTAATATGGAGTCAGGGGATGGATGAAGCAGAGAGCCCCGTTTGGAGTGAGGCTGCAAAGGGCATGCCAAGGGAAGTGTTCTGCTGTGCCAAGACTCGTGCTGCGCACGCTTTGTGGTTGGAGTGAGAAACAGCTTCCTTGGTGTTTTCTGCGAAACGCTTTAGCAGCCCGTTGGTGCTAGTATGGAGTCAGGGGATGGATGAAGCGGAGAGCCCCGTTTGGAGTGAGGCTGCAAAGGGCATGCCAAGGGAAGTGTTCTGCTGTGCCAAGACTCGTGCTGCGCACGCTTTGTGGTTGGAGTGAGAAACAGGTTCCTTGGTGTTTTCTGCGAAACGCTTTAGCAGCCCGTTGGTGCTAGTATGGAGTCAGGGGCTGGATGAAGCGGAGAGCCCCGTTTGGAGTGAGGCTGCAAAGGGCATGCCAAGGGAAGTGTTCTGCTGTGCCAAGACCCGTGCTGCGCACGCTTTGTGGTTGGAGTGAGAAACAGCTTCCTTGGTGTTTTCTGCGAAACGCTTTAGCAGCCCGTTGGTGCTAGTATGGAGTTAGGGGATGGATGAAGCGGAGAGCCCCGTTTGGAGTGAGGCTGCAAAGGGCATGCCAAGGGAAGTGTTCTGCTGTGCCAAGACTCGTGCTGCGCACGCTTTGTGTTTGGAGTGAGAAACAGGTTCCTTGGTGTTTTCTGCGAAACGCTTTAGCAGCCCATTGGTGCTAGTATGGAGTTAGGGGATGGATGAAGCGGAGAGCCCCGTTTGGAGTGAGGCTGCAAAGGGCATGCCAAGGGAAGTGTTCTGCTGTGCCAAGACTCGTGCTGCGCACGCTTTGTGGTTGGAGTGAGAAACAGGTTCCTTGGTGTTTTCTGCGAAACGCTTTAGCAGCCCGTTGGTGCTAGTATGGAGTCAGGGGCTGGATGAAGCGGAGAGCCCCGTTTGGAGTGAGGCTGCAAAGGGCATGCCAAGGGAAGTGTTCTGCTGTGCCAAGACTCGTGCTGCGCACGCTTTGTGGTTGGAGTGAGAAACAGGTTCCTTGGTGTTTTCTGCGAAACGCTTTAGCAGCCCATTGGTGCTAGTATGGAGTCAGGGGCTGGATGAAGCGGAGAGCCCCGTTTGGACTGAGGCTGCAAAGGGCATGCCAAGGGAAGTGTTCTGCTGTGCCAAGACTCGTGCTGCGCACGCTTTGTGGTTGGAGTGAGAAACAGGTTCCTTGGTGTTTTCTGCGAAACGCTTTAGCAGCCCGTTGGTGCTAGTATGGAGTCAGGGGATGGATGAAGCGGAGAGCCCTGTTTGGAGTGAGGCTGCAAAGGGCATGCCAAGGGAAGTGTTCTGCTGTGCAAGACCTGTGCTGCGCACGCTTTGTGGTTGGAGTGAGAAACAGGTTCCTTGGTGTTTTCTGCGAAACGCTTTAGCAGCCCGTTGGTGCTAGTATGGAGTTAGGGGATGGATGAAGCGGAGAGCCCCGTTTGGAGTGAGGCTGCAAAGGGCATGCCAAGGGAAGTGTTCTGCTGTGCCAAGACTCGTGCTGCGCACGCTTTGTGGTTGGAGTGAGAAACAGCTTCCTTGGTGTTTTCTGCGAAACGCTTTAGCAGCCCATTGGTGCTAGTATGGAGTCAGGGGATGGATGAAGCGGAGAGCCCCGTTTGGAGTGAGGCTGCAAAGGGCATGCCAAGGGAAGTGTTCTGCTGTGCCAAGACTCGTGCTGCGCACGCTTTGTGGTTGGAGTGAGAAACAGGTTCCTTGATGTTTTCTGTGAAACGCTTTAGCAGCCCGTTGGTGCTAGTATGGAGTCAGGGCTGGATGAAGCGGAGAGCCCCGTTTGGAGTGAGGCTGCAAAGGGCATGCCAAGGGAAGTGTTCTGCTGTGCCAAGACTCGTGCTGCGCACGCTTTGTGGTTGGAGTGAGAAACAGGTTCCTTGGTGTTTTCTGCGAAACGCTTTAGCAGCCCGTTGGTGCTAGTATGGAGTCAGGGGCTGGATGAAGCGGAGAGCCCCGTTTGGAGTGAGGCTGCAAAGGGCATGCCAAGGGAAGTGTTCTGCTGTGCCAAGACTCGTGCTGCGCACGCTTTGTGGTTGGAGTGAGAAACAGGTTCCTTGGTGTTTTCTGCAAAACGTTTTAGCAGCCCGTTGGTGTTAGTATGGAGTCAGGGATGGATGAAGCGGAGAGCCCCGTTTGGAGTGAGGCTGCAAAGGGCATGCCAAGGGAAGTGTTCTGCTGTGCCAAGACTCGTGCTGCGCACGCTTTGTGGTTGGAGTGAGAAACAGGTTCCTTGGTGTTTTCTGCGAAACGCTTTAGCAGCCCGTTGGTGCTAGTATGGAGTCAGGGGCTGGATGAAGCGGAGAGCCCCGTTTGGAGTGAGGCTGCAAAGGGCATGCCAAGGGAAGTGTTCTGCTGTGCCAAGACTCGTGCTGCGCACGCTTTGTGGTTGGAGTGAGAAACAGGTTCCTTGGTGTTTCTGCGAAACGCTTTAGCAGCCCGTTGGTGCTAGTATGGAGTCAGGGATGGATGAAGCGGAGAGCCCCGTTTGGAGTGAGGCTGCAAAGGGCATGCCAAGGAAGAAGTGTTCTGCTGTGCCAAGACTCGTGCTGCGCACGCTTTGTGGTTGGAGTGAGAAACAGCTTCCTTGGTGTTTTCTGCGAAACGCTTTAGCAGGCCGTTGGTGCTAGTATGGAGTCAGGGGCTGGATGAAGCGGAGAGCCCCGTTTGGAGTGAGGCTGCAAAGGGCATGCCAGGGGAAGTGTTCTGCTGTGCCAAGACTCGTGCTGTGCACGCTTTGTGGTTGGAGTGAGAAACAGCTTCCTTGATGTTTTCTGCGAAACGCTTTAGCAGCCCATTGGTGCTAGTATGGAGTCAGGGGCTGGATGAAGCGGAGAGCCCTGTTTGGAGTGAGGCTGCAAAGGGCATGCCAAGGGAAGTGTTCTGCTGTGCCAAGACTCGTGCTGCGCACGCTTTGTGGTTGGAGTGAGAAACAGGTTCCTTGGTGTTTTCTGCGAAACGCTTTAGCAGCCCGTTGGTGCTAGTATGGAGTCAGGGGCTGGATGAAGCGGAGAGCCCCGTTTGGAGTGAGGCTGCAAAGGGCATGCCAAGGGAAGTGTTCTGCTGTGCCAAGACTCGTGCTGCGCACGCTTTGTGGTTGGAGTGAGAAACAGCTTCCTTGGTGTTTTCTGCAAAACGCTTTAGCAGCCCGTTGGTGCTAGTATGGAGTCAGGGGATGGATGAAGCGGAGAGCCCCGTTTGGAGTGAGGCTGCAAAGGGCATGCCAAGGGAAGTGTTCTGCTGTGCCAAGACTCGTGCTGCGCACGCTTTGTGGTTGGAGTGAGAAACAGCTTCCTTGGTGTTTTCTGCGAAACGCTTTAGCAGCCCGTTGGTGCTAGTGTGGAGTCAGGGGATGGATGAAGCGGAGAGCCCCGTTTGGAGTGAGGCTGCAAAGGGCATGCCAAGGGAAGTGTTCTGCTGTGCCAAGACTCGTGCTGCGCACGCTTTGTGTTTGGAGTGAGAAACAGGTTCCTTGGTGTTTTCTGCGAAACGCTTTAGCAGCCCGTTGGTGCTAGTATGGAGTCAGGGGATGGATGAAGCGGAGAGCCCCGTTTGGAGTGAGGCTGCAAAGGGCATGCCAAGGGAAGTGTTCTGCTGTGCCAAGACTCGTGCTGCGCACGCTTTGTGGTTGGAGTGAGAAACAGGTTCCTTGGTGTTTTCTGCGAAACGCTTTAGCAGCCCGTTGGTGCTAGTATGGAGTCAGGGGCTGGATGAAGCGGAGAGCCCCGTTTGGAGTGAGGCTGCAAAGGGCATGCCAAGGGAAGTGTTCTGCTGTGCCAAGACTCGTGCTGCGCACGCTTTGTGGTTGGAGTGAGAAACAGCTTCCTTGGTGTTTTCTGCGAAACGCTTTAGCAGCCCGTTGGTGCTAGTATGGAGTCAGGGGATGGATGAAGCGGAGAGCCCTGTTTGGAGTGAGGCTGCAAAGGGCATGCCAAGGGAAGTGTTCTGCTGTGCCAAGACCTGTGCTGCGCACGCTTTGTGGTTGGAGTGAGAAACAGGTTCCTTGGTGTTTTCTGCGAAACGCTTTAGCAGCCCGTTGGTGCTAGTATGGAGTTAGGGGATGGATGAAGCGGAGAGCCCCGTTTGGAGTGAGGCTGCAAAGGGCATGCCAAGGGAAGTGTTCTGCTGTGCCAAGACTCGTGCTGCGCACGCTTTGTGGTTGGAGTGAGAAACAGCTTCCTTGGTGTTTTCTGCGAAACGCTTTAGCAGCCCGTTGGTGCTAGTATGGAGTTAGGGGCTGGATGAAGCGGAGAGCCCCGTTTGGAGTGAGGCTGCAAAGGGCATGCCAAGGGAAGTGTTCTGCTGTGCCAAGACTCGTGCTGCGCACGCTTTGTGGTTGGAGTGAGAAACAGGTTCCTTGGTGTTTTCTGCGAAACGCTTTAGCAGCCCGTTGGTGCTAGTATGGAGTCAGGGGCTGGATGAAGCGGAGAGCCCCGTTTGGAGTGAGGCTGCAAAGGGCATGCCAGGGGAAGTGTTCTGCTGTGCCAAGACTCGTGCTGTGCACGCTTTGTGGTTGGAGTGAGAAACAGGTTCCTTGATGTTTTCTGTGAAACGCTTTAGCAGCCCGTTGGTGCTAGTATGGAGTCAGGGGCTGGATGAAGCGGAGAGCCCCGTTTGGAGTGAGGCTGCAAAGGGCATGCCAAGGGAAGTGTTCTGCTGTGCCAAGACTCGTGCTGCGCACGCTTTGTGGTTGGAGTGTGAAACATGTTCCTTTGTGTTTTCTGCGAAGCGCTTTAGCAGCCCGTTGGTGCTAGTATGGAATCAGGGGCTGGATGAAGCGGAGAGCCCCGTTTGGAGTGAGGCTGCAAAGGGCATGCCAAGGGAAGTGTTCTGCTGTGCCAAGACTCGTGCTGCGCACGCTTTGTGGTTGGAGTGTGAAACATGTTCCTTGGTGTTTTCTGCGAAGCGCTTTAGCAGCCCGTTGGTGCTAGTATGGAATCAGGGGCTGGATGAAGCGGAGAGCCCCGTTTGGAGTGAGGCTGCAAAGGGCATGCCAAGGGAAGTGTTCTGCTGTGCCAAGACTCGTGCTGCGCACGCTTTGTGGTTGGAGTGAGAAACAGGTTCCTTGGTGTTTTCTGCGAAACGCTTTAGCAGGCCGTTGGTGCTAGTATGGAATCAGGGGATGGATGAAGCGGAGAGCCCCGTTTGGAGTGAGGCTGCAAAGGGCATGCCAAGGGAAGTGTTCTGCTGTGCCAAGACTCGTGCTGCGCACGCTTTGTGGTTGGAGTGAGAAACAGCTTCCTTGGTGTTTTCTGCGAAACGCTTTAGCAGCCCGTTGGTGCTAGTATGGAGTCAGGGGATGGATGAAGCGGAGAGCCCCGTTTGGAGTGAGGCTGCAAAGGGCATGCCAAGGGAAGTGTTCTGCTGTGCCAAGACTCGTGCTGCGCACGCTTTGTGGTTGGAGTGAGAAACAGGTTCCTTGGTGTTTTCTGCGAAACGCTTTAGCAGCCCGTTGGTGCTAGTATGGAGTCAGGGGATGGATGAAGCGGAGAGCCCCGTTTGGAGTGAGGCTGCAAAGGGCATGCCAAGGGAAGTGTTCTGCTGTGCCAAGACTCGTGCTGCGCACGCTTTGTGGTTGGAGTGAGAAACAGGTTCCTTGGTGTTTTCTGCGAAACGCTTTAGCAGCCCGTTGGTGCTAGTATGGAGTCAGGGGCTGGATGAAGCGGAGAGCCCCGTTTGGAGTGAGGCTGCAAAGGGCATGCCAAGGGAAGTGTTCTGCTGTGCCAAGACTCGTGCTGCGCACGCTTTGTGGTTGGAGTGAGAAACAGCTTCCTTGGTGTTTTCTGCGAAACGCTTTAGCAGCCCGTTGGTGCTAGTATGGAGTTAGGGGCTGGATGAAGCGGAGAGCCCCGTTTGGAGTGAGGCTGCAAAGGGCATGCCAAGGGAAGTGTTCTGCTGTGCCAAGACTCGTGCTGCGCACGCTTTGTGGTTGGAGTGAGAAACAGCTTCCTTGGTGTTTTCTGCGAAACGCTTTAGCAGCCCGTTGGTGCTAGTATGGAGTCAGGGGCTGGATGAAGCGGAGAGCCCCGTTTGGAGTGAGGCTGCAAAGGGCATGCCAAGGGAAGTGTTCTGCTGTGCCAAGACTCGTGCTGCGCACGCTTTGTGTTTGGAGTGAGAAACAGGTTCCTTGGTGTTTTCTGCGAAACGCTTTAGCAGCCCGTTGGTGCTAGTATGGAGTCAGGGGCTGGATGAAGCGGAGAGCCCCGTTTGGAGTGAGGCTGCAAAGGGCATGCCAAGGGAAGTGTTCTGCTGTGCCAAGACTCGTGCTGCGCACGCTTTGTGGTTGGAGTGAGAAACAGCTTCCTTGGTGTTTTCTGCGAAACGCTTTAGCAGCCCGTTGGTGCTAGTATGGAGTCAGGGGATGGATGAAGCGGAGAGCCCTGTTTGGAGTGAGGCTGCAAAGGGCATGCCAAGGGAAGTGTTCTGCTGTGCCAAGACCTGTGCTGCGCACGCTTTGTGGTTGGAGTGAGAAACAGGTTCCTTGGTGTTTTCTGCGAAACGCTTTAGCAGCCCGTTGGTGCTAGTATGGAGTTAGGGGATGGATGAAGCGGAGAGCCCCGTTTGGAGTGAGGCTGCAAAGGGCATGCCAAGGGAAGTGTTCTGCTGTGCCAAGACTCGTGCTGCGCACGCTTTGTGGTTGGAGTGAGAAACAGCTTCCTTGGTGTTTTCTGCGAAACGCTTTAGCAGCCCGTTGGTGCTAGTATGGAGTTAGGGGCTGGATGAAGCGGAGAGCCCCGTTTGGAGTGAGGCTGCAAAGGGCATGCCAAGGGAAGTGTTCTGCTGTGCCAAGACTCGTGCTGCGCACGCTTTGTGGTTGGAGTGAGAAACAGGTTCCTTGGTGTTTTCTGCGAAACGCTTTAGCAGCCCGTTGGTGCTAGTATGGAGTCAGGGGCTGGATGAAGCGGAGAGCCCCGTTTGGAGTGAGGCTGCAAAGGGCATGCCAGGGGAAGTGTTCTGCTGTGCCAAGACTCGTGCTGTGCACGCTTTGTGGTTGGAGTGAGAAACAGGTTCCTTGATGTTTTCTGTGAAACGCTTTAGCAGCCCGTTGGTGCTAGTATGGAGTCAGGGGCTGGATGAAGCGGAGAGCCCCGTTTGGAGTGAGGCTGCAAAGGGCATGCCAAGGGAAGTGTTCTGCTGTGCCAAGACTCGTGCTGCGCACGCTTTGTGGTTGGAGTGTGAAACATGTTCCTTTGTGTTTTCTGCGAAGCGCTTTAGCAGCCCGTTGGTGCTAGTATGGAATCAGGGGCTGGATGAAGCGGAGAGCCCCGTTTGGAGTGAGGCTGCAAAGGGCATGCCAAGGGAAGTGTTCTGCTGTGCCAAGACTCGTGCTGCGCACGCTTTGTGGTTGGAGTGTGAAACATGTTCCTTGGTGTTTTCTGCGAAGCGCTTTAGCAGCCCGTTGGTGCTAGTATGGAATCAGGGGCTGGATGAAGCGGAGAGCCCCGTTTGGAGTGAGGCTGCAAAGGGCATGCCAAGGGAAGTGTTCTGCTGTGCCAAGACTCGTGCTGCGCACGCTTTGTGGTTGGAGTGAGAAACAGGTTCCTTGGTGTTTTCTGCGAAACGCTTTAGCAGGCCGTTGGTGCTAGTATGGAATCAGGGGATGGATGAAGCGGAGAGCCCCGTTTGGAGTGAGGCTGCAAAGGGCATGCCAAGGGAAGTGTTCTGCTGTGCCAAGACTCGTGCTGCGCACGCTTTGTGGTTGGAGTGAGAAACAGCTTCCTTGGTGTTTTCTGCGAAACGCTTTAGCAGCCCGTTGGTGCTAGTATGGAGTCAGGGGATGGATGAAGCGGAGAGCCCCGTTTGGAGTGAGGCTGCAAAGGGCATGCCAAGGGAAGTGTTCTGCTGTGCCAAGACTCGTGCTGCGCACGCTTTGTGGTTGGAGTGAGAAACAGGTTCCTTGGTGTTTTCTGCGAAACGCTTTAGCAGCCCGTTGGTGCTAGTATGGAGTCAGGGGATGGATGAAGCGGAGAGCCCCGTTTGGAGTGAGGCTGCAAAGGGCATGCCAAGGGAAGTGTTCTGCTGTGCCAAGACTCGTGCTGCGCACGCTTTGTGGTTGGAGTGAGAAACAGGTTCCTTGGTGTTTTCTGCGAAACGCTTTAGCAGCCCGTTGGTGCTAGTATGGAGTCAGGGGCTGGATGAAGCGGAGAGCCCCGTTTGGAGTGAGGCTGCAAAGGGCATGCCAAGGGAAGTGTTCTGCTGTGCCAAGACTCGTGCTGCGCACGCTTTGTGGTTGGAGTGAGAAACAGCTTCCTTGGTGTTTTCTGCGAAACGCTTTAGGAGCCCGTTGGTGCTAGTATGGAGTCAGGGGCTGGATGAAGCGGAGAGCCCCGTTTGGAGTGAGGCTGCAAAGGGCATGCCAAGGGAAGTGTTCTGCTGTGCCAAGACTCGTGCTGCGCACGCTTTGTGTTTGGAGTGAGAAACAGGTTCCTTGGTGTTTTCTGCGAAACGCTTTAGCAGCCCGTTGGTGCTAGTATGGAGTCAGGGGCTGGATGAAGCGGAGAGCCCCGTTTGGAGTGAGGCTGCAAAGGGCATGCCAAGGGAAGTGTTCTGCTGTGCCAAGACTCGTGCTGCGCACGCTTTGTGGTTGGAGTGAGAAACAGGTTCCTTGGTGTTTTCTGCGAAACGCTTTAGCAGCCCGTTGGTGCTAGTATGGCGTCAGGGGATGGATGAAGCGGAGAGCCCCGTTTGGAGTGAGGCTGCAAAGGGCATGCCAAGGGAAGTGTTCTGCTGTGCCAAGACTCGTGCTGCGCACGCTTTGTGGTTGGAGTGAGAAACAGGTTCCTTGGTGTTTTCTGCGAAACGCTTTAGCAGCCCGTTGGTGCTAGTATGGAGTCAGGGGATGGATGAAGCGGAGAGCCCCGTTTGGAGTGAGGCTGCAAAGGGCATGCCAAGGGAAGTGTTCTGCTGTGCCAAGACTCGTGCTGCGCACGCTTTGTGGTTGGAGTGAGAAACAGCTTCCTTGGTGTTTTCTGCGAAACGCTTTAGCAGCCCGTTGGTGCTAGTATGGAGTCAGGGGATGGATGAAGCGGAGAGCCCCGTTTGGAGTGAGGCTGCAAAGGGCATGCCAAGGGAAGTGTTCTGCTGTGCCAAGACTCGTGCTGCGCACGCTTTGTGGTTGGAGTGAGAAACAGCTTCCTTGGTGTTTTCTGCGAAACGCTTTAGCAGGCCGTTGGTGCTAGTATGGAATCAGGGGCTGGATGAAGCGGAGAGCCCCGTTTGGAGTGAGGCTGCAAAGGGCATGCCAGGGGAAGTGTTCTGCTGTGCCAAGACTCGTGCTGTGCACGCTTTGTGGTTGGAGTGAGAAACAGCTTCCTTGATGTTTTCTGCGAAACGCTTTAGCAGCCCATTGGTGCTAGTATGGAGTCAGGGGCTGGATGAAGCGGAGAGCCCTGTTTGGAGTGAGGCTGCAAAGGGCATGCCAAGGGAAGTGTTCTGCTGTGCCAAGACTCGTGCTGCGCACGCTTTGTGGTTGGAGTGAGAAACAGGTTCCTTGGTGTTTTCTGCGAAACGCTTTAGCAGCCCGTTGGTGCTAGTATGGAGTCAGGGGCTGGATGAAGCGGAGAGCCCCGTTTGGACTGAGGCTGCAAAGGGCATGCCAAGGGAAGTGTTCTGCTGTGCCAAGACTCGTGCTGCGCACGCTTTGTGGTTGGAGTGAGAAACAGCTTCCTTGGTGTTTTCTGCAAAACGCTTTAGCAGCCCGTTGGTGCTAGTATGGAGTCAGGGGATGGATGAAGCGGAGAGCCCCGTTTGGAGTGAGGCTGCAAAGGGCATGCCAAGGGAAGTGTTCTGCTGTGCCAAGACTCGTGCTGCGCACGCTTTGTGGTTGGAGTGAGAAACAGCTTCCTTGGTGTTTTCTGCGAAACGCTTTAGCAGCCCGTTGGTGCTAGTGTGGAGTCAGGGGATGGATGAAGCGGAGAGCCCCGTTTGGAGTGAGGCTGCAAAGGGCATGCCAAGGGAAGTGTTCTGCTGTGCCAAGACTCGTGCTGCGCACGCTTTGTGTTTGGAGTGAGAAACAGGTTCCTTGGTGTTTTCTGCGAAACGCTTTAGCAGCCCGTTGGTGCTAGTATGGAGTCAGGGGCTGGATGAAGCGGAGAGCCCCGTTTGGAGTGAGGCTGCAAAGGGCATGCCAAGGGAAGTGTTCTGCTGTGCCAAGACTCGTGCTGCGCACGCTTTGTGGTTGGAGTGAGAAACAGGTTCCTTGGTGTTTTCTGCGAAACGCTTTAGCAGCCCGTTGGTGCTAGTATGGAGTCAGGGGATGGATGAAGCGGAGAGCCCTGTTTGGAGTGAGGCTGCAAAGGGCATGCCAAGGGAAGTGTTCTGCTGTGCCAAGACCTGTGCTGCGCACGCTTTGTGGTTGGAGTGAGAAACAGCTTCCTTGGTGTTTTCTGCGAAACGCTTTAGCAGCCCGTTGGTGCTAGTATGGAGTTAGGGGATGGATGAAGCGGAGAGCCCCGTTTGGAGTGAGGCTGCAAAGGGCATGCCAAGGGAAGTGTTCTGCTGTGCCAAGACTCGTGCTGCGCACGCTTTGTGGTTGGAGTGAGAAACAGCTTCCTTGGTGTTTTCTGCGAAACGCTTTAGCAGCCCATTGGTGCTAGTATGGAGTCAGGGGATGGATGAAGCGGAGAGCCCCGTTTGGAGTGAGGCTGCAAAGGGCATGCCAAGGGAAGTGTTCTGCTGTGCCAAGACTCGTGCTGCGCACGCTTTGTGGTTGGAGTGAGAAACAGGTTCCTTGGTGTTTTCTGCGAAACGCTTTAGCAGCCCGTTGGTGCTAGTATGGAGTCAGGGGCTGGATGAAGCGGAGAGCCCCGTTTGGAGTGAGGCTGCAAAGGGCATGCCAGGGGAAGTGTTCTGCTGTGCCAAGACTCGTGCTGTGCACGCTTTGTGGTTGGAGTGAGAAACAGGTTCCTTGATGTTTTCTGTGAAACGCTTTAGCAGCCCGTTGGTGCTAGTATGGAGTCAGGGGCTGGATGAAGCGGAGAGCCCCGTTTGGAGTGAGGCTGCAAAGGGCATGCCAAGGGAAGTGTTCTGCTGTGCCAAGACTCGTGCTGCGCACGCTTTGTGGTTGGAGTGAGAAACAGGTTCCTTGGTGTTTTCTGCGAAACGCTTTAGCAGCCCGTTGGTGCTAGTATGGAGTCAGGGGCTGGATGAAGCGGAGAGCCCCGTTTGGACTGAGGCTGCAAAGGGCATGCCAAGGGAAGTGTTCTGCTGTGCCAAGACTCGTGCTGCGCACGCTTTGTGGTTGGAGTGAGAAACAGGTTCCTTGGTGTTTTCTGCAAAACGCTTTAGCAGCCCGTTGGTGTTAGTATGGAGTCAGGGGATGGATGAAGCAGAGAGCCCCGTTTGGAGTGAGGCTGCAAAGGGCATGCCAAGGGAAGTGTTCTGCTGTGCCAAGACTCGTGCTGCGCACGCTTTGTGGTTGGAGTGAGAAACAGGTTCCTTGGTGTTTTCTGCGAAACGCTTTAGCAGCCCGTTGGTGCTAGTATGGAGTCAGGGGATGGATGAAGCGGAGAGCCCCGTTTGGAGTGAGGCTGCAAAGGGCATGCCAAGGGAAGTGTTCTGCTGTGCCAAGACTCGTGCTGCGCACGCTTTGTGGTTGGAGTGAGAAACAGGTTCCTTGGTGTTTTCTGCGAAACGCTTTAGCAGCCCGTTGGTGCTAGTATGGAGTCAGGGGATGGATGAAGCGGAGAGCCCCGTTTGGAGTGAGGCTGCAAAGGGCATGCCAAGGGAAGTGTTCTGCTGTGCCAAGACTCGTGCTGCGCACGCTTTGTGTTTGGAGTGAGAAACAGGTTCCTTGGTGTTTTTTGCGAAACGCTTTAGCAGCCCGTTGGTGCTAGTATGGAGTCAGGGGATGGATGAAGCGGAGAGCCCCGTTTGGACTGAGGCTGCAAAGGGCATGCCAAGGGAAGTGTTCTGCTGTGCCAAGACTCGTGCTGCGCACGCTTTGTGGTTGGAGTGAGAAACAGGTTCCTTGGTGTTTTCTGCGAAACGCTTTAGCAGCCCGTTGGTGCTAGTATGGAGTCAGGGGCTGGATGAAGCGGAGAGCCCCGTTTGGAGTGAGGCTGCAAAGGGCATGCCAAGGGAAGTGTTCTGCTGTGCCAAGACTCGTGCTGCGCACGCTTTGTGGTTGGAGTGAGAAACAGGTTCGTTGGTGTTTTCTGCGAAACGCTTTAGCAGCCCGTTGGTGCTAGTATGGAGTCAGGGGCTGGATGAAGCGGAGAGCCCCGTTTGGAGTGAGGCTGCAAAGGGCATGCCAAGGGAAGTGTTCTGCTGTGCCAAGACTCGTGCTGCGCACGCTTTGTGGTTGGAGTGAGAAACATGTTCCTTGGTGTTTTCTGCGAAACGCTTTAGCAGCCCGTTGGTGCTAGTATGGAATCAGGGGCTGGATGAAGCGGAGAGCCCCGTTTGGAGTGAGGCTGCAAAGGGCATGCCAAGGGAAGTGTTCTGCTGTGCCAAGACTCGTGCTGCGCACGCTTTGTGGTTGGAGTGAGAAACAGCTTCCTTGGTGTTTTCTGCGAAACGCTTTAGCAGCCCGTTGGTGCTAGTATGGAATCAGGGGATGGATGAAGCGGAGAGCCCCGTTTGGAGTGAGGCTGCAAAGGGCATGCCAAGGGAAGTGTTCTGCTGTGCCAAGACTCGTGCTGCGCACGCTTTGTGGTTGGAGTGAGAAACAGGTTCCTTGGTGTTTTCTGCGAAACGCTTTAGCAGCCCGTTGGTGCTAGTATGGAGTCAGGGGATGGATGAAGCGGAGAGCCCCGTTTGGAGTGAGGCTGCAAAGGGCATGCCAAGGGAAGTGTTCTGCTGTGCCAAGACTCGTGCTGCGCACGCTTTGTGGTTGGAGTGAGAAACAGGTTCCTTGGTGTTTTCTGCGAAACGCTTTAGCAGCCCGTTGGTGCTAGTATGGAGTTAGGGGCTGGATGAAGCGGAGAGCCCCGTTTGGAGTGAGGCTGCAAAGGGCATGCCAAGGGAAGTGTTCTGCTGTGCCAAGACTCGTGCTGCGCACGCTTTGTGGTTGGAGTGAGAAACAGGTTCCTTGGTGTTTTCTGCGAAACGCTTTAGCAGCCCGTTGGTGCTAGTATGGAGTCAGGGGCTGGATGAAGCGGAGAGCCCCGTTTGGAGTGAGGCTGCAAAGGGCATGCCAAGGGAAGTGTTCTGCTGTGCCAAGACTCGTGCTGCGCACGCTTTGTGGTTGGAGTGAGAAACAGGTTCCTTGATGTTTTCTGCAAAACGCTTTAGCAGCCCGTTGGTGCTAGTATGGAGTCAGGGGATGGATGAAGCGGAGAGCCCCGTTTGGAGTGAGGCTGCAAAGGGCATGCCAAGGGAAGTGTTCTGCTGTGCCAAGACTCGTGCTGCGCACGCTTTGTGGTTGGAGTGAGAAACAGCTTCCTTGGTGTTTTCTGCGAAACGCTTTAGCAGCCCGTTGGTGCTAGTGTGGAGTCAGGGGATGGATGAAGCGGAGAGCCCCGTTTGGAGTGAGGCTGCAAAGGGCATGCCAAGGGAAGTGTTCTGCTGTGCCAAGACTCGTGCTGCGCACGCTTTGTGTTTGGAGTGAGAAACAGGTTCCTTGGTGTTTTCTGCGAAACGCTTTAGCAGCCCGTTGGTGCTAGTATGGAGTCAGGGGCTGGATGAAGCGGAGAGCCCCGTTTGGAGTGAGGCTGCAAAGGGCATGCCAAGGGAAGTGTTCTGCTGTGCCAAGACTCGTGCTGCGCACGCTTTGTGGTTGGAGTGAGAAACAGGTTCCTTGGTGTTTTCTGCGAAACGCTTTAGCAGCCCGTTGGTGCTAGTATGGAGTCAGGGGCTGGATGAAGCGGAGAGCCCTGTTTGGAGTGAGGCTGCAAAGGGCATGCCAAGGGAAGTGTTCTGCTGTGCCAAGACCTGTGCTGCGCACGCTTTGTGGTTGGAGTGAGAAACAGGTTCCTTGGTGTTTTCTGCGAAACGCTTTAGCAGCCCGTTGGTGCTAGTATGGAGTTAGGGGATGGATGAAGCGGAGAGCCCCGTTTGGAGTGAGGCTGCAAAGGGCATGCCAAGGGAAGTGTTCTGCTGTGCCAAGACTCGTGCTGCGCACGCTTTGTGGTTGGAGTGAGAAACAGCTTCCTTGGTGTTTTCTGCGAAACGCTTTAGCAGCCCATTGGTGCTAGTATGGAGTCAGGGGATGGATGAAGCGGAGAGCCCCGTTTGGAGTGAGGCTGCAAAGGGCATGCCAAGGAAGTGTTCTGCTGTGCCAAGACTCGTGCTGCGCACGCTTTGTGGTTGGAGTGAGAAACAGGTTCCTTGGTGTTTTCTGCGAAACGCTTTAGCAGCCCGTTGGTGCTAGTATGGAGTCAGGGGCTGGATGAAGCGGAGAGCCCCGTTTGGAGTGAGGCTGCAAAGGGCATGCCAGGGGAAGTGTTCTGCTGTGCCAAGACTCGTGCTGTGCACGCTTTGTGGTTGGAGTGAGAAACAGGTTCCTTGATGTTTTCTGTGAAACGCTTTAGCAGCCCGTTGGTGCTAGTATGGAGTCAGGGGCTGGATGAAGCGGAGAGCCCCGTTTGGAGTGAGGCTGCAAAGGGCATGCCAAGGGAAGTGTTCTGCTGTGCCAAGACTCGTGCTGCGCACGCTTTGTGGTTGGAGTGAGAAACAGGTTCCTTGGTGTTTTCTGCGAAACGCTTTAGCAGCCCGTTGGTGCTAGTATGGAGTCAGGGCTGGATGAAGCGGAGAGCCCCGTTTGGACTGAGGCTGCAAAGGGCATGCCAAGGGAAGTGTTCTGCTGTGCCAAGACTCGTGCTGCGCACGCTTTGTGGTTGGAGTGAGAAACAGGTTCCTTGGTGTTTTCTGCAAAACGCTTTAGCAGCCCGTTGGTGTTAGTATGGAGTCAGGGGATGGATGAAGCGGAGAGCCCCGTTTGGAGTGAGGCTGCAAAGGGCATGCCAAGGGAAGTGTTCTGCTGTGCCAAGACTCGTGCTGCGCACGCTTTGTGGTTGGAGTGAGAAACAGGTTCCTTGGTGTTTTCTGCGAAACGCTTTAGCAGCCCGTTGGTGCTAGTATGGAGTCAGGGGATGGATGAAGCGGAGAGCCCCGTTTGGAGTGAGGCTGCAAAGGGCATGCCAAGGGAAGTGTTCTGCTGTGCCAAGACTCGTGCTGCGCACGCTTTGTGGTTGGAGTGAGAAACAGGTTCCTTGGTGTTTTCTGCGAAACGCTTTAGCAGCCCGTTGGTGCTAGTATGGAGTCAGGGGATGGATGAAGCGGAGAGCTCCGTTTGGAGTGAGGCTGCAAAGGGCATGCCAAGGGAAGTGTTCTGCTGTGCCAAGACTCGTGCTGCGCACGCTTTGTGTTTGGAGTGAGAAACAGGTTCCTTGGTGTTTTTTGCGAAACGCTTTAGCAGCCCGTTGGTGCTAGTATGGAGTCAGGGGATGGATGAAGCGGAGAGCCCCGTTTGGAGTGAGGCTGCAAAGGGCATGCCAAGGGAAGTGTTCTGCTGTGCCAAGACTCGTGCTGCGCACGCTTTGTGGTTGGAGTGAGAAACAGGTTCCTTGGTGTTTTCTGCGAAACGCTTTAGCAGCCCGTTGGTGCTAGTATGGAGTCAGGGGCTGGATGAAGCGGAGAGCCCCGTTTGGAGTGAGGCTGCAAAGGGCATGCCAAGGGAAGTGTTCTGCTGTGCCAAGACTCGTGCTGCGCACGCTTTGTGGTTGGAGTGAGAAACAGGTTCGTTGGTGTTTTCTGCGAAACGCTTTAGCAGCCCGTTGGTGCTAGTATGGAGTCAGGGGCTGGATGAAGCGGAGAGCCCCGTTTGGAGTGAGGCTGCAAAGGGCATGCCAAGGGAAGTGTTCTGCTGTGCCAAGACTCGTGCTGCGCACGCTTTGTGGTTGGAGTGAGAAACAGCTTCCTTGGTGTTTTCTGCGAAACGCTTTAGCAGCCCGTTGGTGCTAGTATGGAATCAGGGGCTGGATGAAGCGGAGAGCCCCGTTTGGAGTGAGGCTGCAAAGGGCATGCCAAGGGAAGTGTTCTGCTGTGCCAAGACTCGTGCTGCGCACGCTTTGTTTTTGGAGTGAGAAACAGGTTCCTTGGTGTTTTCTGCGAAACGCTTTAGCAGCCCGTTGGTGCTAGTATGGAGTCAGGGGATGGATGAAGCGGAGAGCCCCGTTTGGAGTGAGGCTGCAAAGGGCATGCCAAGGGAAGTGTTCTGCTGTGCCAAGACTCGTGCTGCGCACGCTTTGTGGTTGGAGTGAGAAACATGTTCCTTGGTGTTTTCTGCGAAGCGCTTTAGCAGCCCGTTGGTGCTAGTATGGAATCAGGGGCTGGATGAAGCGGAGAGCCCCGTTTGGAGTGAGGCTGCAAAGGGCATGCCAAGGGAAGTGTTCTGCTGTGCCAAGACTCGTGCTGCGCACGCTTTGTGGTTGGAGTGAGAAACAGGTTCCTTGGTGTTTTCTGCGAAACGCTTTAGCAGCCCGTTGGTGCTAGTATGGAATCAGGGGATGGATGAAGCGGAGAGCCCCGTTTGGAGTGAGGCTGCAAAGGGCATGCCAAGGGAAGTGTTCTGCTGTGCCAAGACTCGTGCTGCGCACGCTTTGTGGTTGGAGTGAGAAACAGGTTCCTTGGTGTTTTCTGCGAAACGCTTTAGCAGCCCGTTGGTGCTAGTATGGAGTCAGGGGATGGATGAAGCGGAGAGCCCCGTTTGGAGTGAGGCTGCAAAGGGCATGCCAAGGGAAGTGTTCTGCTGTGCCAAGACTCGTGCTGCGCACGCTTTGTGGTTGGAGTGAGAAACAGGTTCCTTGGTGTTTTCTGCGAAACGCTTTAGCAGCCCGTTGGTGCTAGTATGGAATCAGGGGCTGGATGAAGCGGAGAGCCCCGTTTGGAGTGAGGCTGCAAAGGGCATGCCAAGGGAAGTGTTCTGCTGTGCCAAGACCCGTGCTGCGCACGCTTTGTGGTTGGAGTGAGAAACAGCTTCCTTGGTGTTTTCTGCGAAACGCTTTAGCAGCCCGTTGGTGCTAGTATGGAGTTAGGGGCTGGATGAAGCGGAGAGCCCCGTTTGGAGTGAGGCTGCAAAGGGCATGCCAAGGGAAGTGTTCTGCTGTGCCAAGACTCGTGCTGCGCACGCTTTGTGGTTGGAGTGAGAAACAGGTTCCTTGGTGTTTTCTGCGAAACGCTTTAGCAGCCCGTTGGTGCTAGTATGGAGTCAGGGGATGGATGAAGCGGAGAGCCTCGTTTGGAGTGAGGCTGCAAAGGGCATGCCAAAGGAAGTGTTTTGCTGTGCCAAGACTCGTGCTGCGCACGCTTTGTGCTTGGAGTGAGAAACAGGTTCCTTGGTGTTTTCTGCGAAACGCTTTAGCAGCCCGTTGGTGCTAGTATGGAGTCAGGGGATGGATGAAGCGGAGAGCCTCGTTTGGAGTGAGGCTGCAAAGGGCATGCCAAAGGAAGTGTTTT
>NW_028289859.1:0-38072 GCF_059628265.1 Tinamus guttatus | reverse complement strand
GGGGTGGCACCGTCCGGGCCTTCCTCCCCCCGCCCCGGCTCTTCCTCCTCCTCAGCGGCTCCGGGTTGGGTTTTTTTCCGGGGGGGGGGGGGGGGGTTCTAGGCCTCTTACCGCACCCCCCCCCCCGCGTTTTAACGGTTTTGTGGTGGGGGGGGGCACCGTCCCGGCCTTCCTCCCCCCTTCCTGGCTCTTCCTCCTCGCCTCGTTTTTTTTTGGGGGGGGCGCTTCTTTCCCCCCCCCCCTCATTTTAACGGTTAGTGGGGGGGGGCGGTTTGAGCTCCTCCCCCCCCCCCCATTTTAACGGTTATTGGGGCGGGGGGGAGGCCTGAGCTTCCCCTCTCCATTTTAACGGTTACGGGGGGGGGGGGGCACGGTCTGAGCTCCTCCCCCCCCCATTTTAAACGGTCATTGGGGGGGCCCGTGACGTTTTGCCCCCCCCTTCCCCTCTAAACGCGGGAGTTTCCGCCCCTCCCCCCCCCCGCCGCCGTTAGCCCTGCGGGGGGGGAGGGGCGAGGGGGGAGGGGAAGGGCGCCCCTCCCCCACCCCGGGGGGCCCGGCCCCGCCCTGCGCGGGGGGGGCGGGGGAGGGAGGGGGCTGCTGGCTCCTATAGGTGCCCCGTAGCGGGTCTATAGGTGCATCAGGTCCCATAGGTGCCCCAGAGGGAATTTATCTGTTCTCATGGCTCCTATAGGTGCCCCATAGTGGGTCTATAGGTGCGCCTGGGCCCTATAGGTGCCCCACGGGGGATCTGTGTGTTCTCCCAGGTCCTATAGGTGCCCCGTAGTGGGTCTATAGGTCCATCAGGTCCCATAGGTGCCCAGAGGGAATTTGTGTGTCCTCCTGGGTCCTATAGATGCGTCATAGTGGGTCTCTAGGTGCATCAGGTCCATAGGGGCCTTATGGTGGATCTGTGTGTCCTCCTGGGTCCTATAGGTGCCCCGTAGTGGGTCTGTAGGTGCATCAGGTCCCATAGGTGCCCCAGGGGGAATTTATGTGTCCTCCTGGGTCCTATAGGTGCCCCATAGTGGGGTCTATAGGTGCGCCTGGGCCCTATAGGTGCCCCACGGGGGATCTGTGTGTCCTCCTGGGCCCTATAGGTGCCCCGTAGTGGGTCTCTAGGTGCATCAGGTCCCATAGGTGCCCCAGGGGGAATCCGTGTGTCTTCTCGGGTCCTATAGATGCCTCATAGTGGATCTATAGGTGCATCAGGGCCCATAGGTGCCCCAGAGGCAATCCGTGTGTCTTCTCGGGTCCTATAGGTGCCTTATAGTGGGTCTGTAGGTGCATCAGGTCCCATAGGTGCCTTATGGGGGATCTGTGTGTCCTCGTGGGTCCTATAGGTGCCCCGTAGTGGGTCTGTAGGTCCATCAGGTCCCATAGGTGCCCTGCAGGAGATCTGTGTGTTCTTCTGGGTCCTATAGGTGCCCTATAGTGGGTCTATAGGTGCATCAGGTCCCATAGGACCCCAGAGGGAATTTATGTGTCCTCCTGGGTCCTGTAGGTACCCCATGGGGGGGGGCTATAAGTGGCTTTGGGACCTATGGGTGCCCCACAGGGAGTCTGTGAGTGCCTCAGGTCCTATAGGTACCCTATAATCAGTCTATAGGTGCGTCAGCTCTTATATGTGGTTTATGGGGAGTGTATAAGTGGTGTCAGGTTCTATAGGTGCCCCATAGTGAGTCCATAGGTGCGTCAGTTCTTGTATGTGGTTCATGGGGAGTATATAAGTGGTTTCAGGTCCTATAGATGCCTCATGGGGGGGTCTGTAAGTGGGATTGGGGCATATAGGGGTCCCATGGGGGTGTCCGTGTTTATCTGAAATTGTGTAGGTGCCACATGAGGGATTCCATACGTAGCCTTGGGTCCTATGGGTGCCCCATGGGGAGTCTGTGTGTTCTCCCGGGTCCTATAGGCGCCCCATGGGGGTCTGTGGGTGTCCTGGGTCCTATGGGCGCCCCATGGAGGGTCCCTAAGTGTCACTGAGCCCTATAGGTGCCCCATGGCGGGTCTATATGTGCAGCAGGTGCTGTAGGTGGCCCTGCGCCCGCGGGGACGTGACACGTGTGCCCATCCCCCCATGTCCCTCCTGTGTCCCCCCCGGTGTCCCCCATGTCCCCCTGTGTCTCCCGTGTCCCTCTCGTTCCCCCCTGTCCCTCCTGTCCCCCATGTCCCCTCATGTCCCCGTGTCCCCTCCGTGTTCTGCCATGTCCCCCCATGTCCCCCCCATGTCCTCTGTGTCCCTCTCATCTCCACGTTTCCTCCTGTCCCCCCGTGTCCCCGTGTCCCCCCATCCCTGTCCCCAGCGCTGAGGGTCCCCCCCGCTGTTGCACCCCGGGCTTTACATTTTTTTTGACGCTTTTTTTTCCGGTTTTGTCCCCAAAGCGCTGCTGCGTTGCCCAAATTGAGGCTGTTTACTCTCATTTTATCCGCTTTTTTTTTTAGTTTTCCCCGCGTTTTTTTTTTCATTTTGTCAGAAATAAAATGGAGCCGGGGGGGATCCCGAATCCATGGAAACAGGGATGGAGGGAGGAAGATTTACGATGGGAGGGGTGGGAATTCCAGCCTGTGGGAATGGGAAAAGAGTAGGGAAGGGAGTGGAAAGAGCAGGGGAAGGGAGCGGGAAGGGATTGGGAAGGGAGCGGAAAGGGAACAGGAAGCGAGCAGGAAGGAAGAGGGAAGAGATGCTCAAGGAAGCCGGAAGGGCCTGGGAAGCGCTCGTGCTGCCAGCAGGGATTGGGATGGGATTAGGATGGGATGGGGACAGGATTGGGAAGCGCTGCGGATGGGAGTGGGAGCGGGCCGGGCTCGGGAAGGGCTTGGAAAGCGTGGGGGCTGGGCTGGGAGCGGGAAGGGATTGGGATGGGAGGGTGCTGGGATTGGGAATTGTGGCTGGGATGGGATGGGGTCTGGGTGGGGAATGATGGGATGGGATCGGGAGTGGCGGGCTGGGCTGGGAATGGTGGGCTGGGAATGGTGGGACGGGTGGGGAATGGTGGGACGGGCTGGGAATGGCGGGCTGGGAATGGCAGGACAGGAATGGTGGGATGGGAATGGTGGGATGGGCTGGGAATGGCTGGATGGGAATGGCGGGACGGGAATGGTGGGATGGGCTGGGAATGGTGGGATGGGAATGGCAGGATGGGAATGGTGGGACGGGCCGGGAATGGCCGGATGGGCTGGGAATGGTGGGATGGGAATGGCGGGACGGGCGGGGAATGGCGGGCTGGGGCTGGGAATGGCGGGCTGGGAATGGCAGGACGGGCTGGAATGGTGGGATGGGAATGGTGGGACAGGCTGGGAACGGCGGGACGGGCTGGGAATGGCGGGCTGGAACGGCGGGACGGGCTGGGAACGGCGGGCTGGGAATGACGGGCCGGGCTGGGAATGGCGGGACAGGCTGGGAATGGCGGGCTGGGAATGGTGGGCCGGGCTGGGAATGACAGGCCGGGCTGGGAATGGCGGGACAGGCTGGGAACGGCGGGACGGGCTGGGAATGGTGGGCTGGGAATGGTGGGACGGGCTGGGAACGGGCTGGTAACGGCGGCGCTGGCGGCAGCTCCGTGTCCCCCAGCAGCCCAGGGGCTCCCCGCGGCGCTCGGCGGCCCCAGGAAGAAACGGGGACCCCGGCGGCAGCGGGAGCCCAAGGCCGGGAAGCCCCCGCGGAAGAGGAAGCAGCTGGTGAGCGCCCGGATCCGGGGAATGGGAACGGGGGTGCCTGGGGAACGGGAATGGGGGCACCCGGGGAACGGGAACGGGAACAGGGGCACCCGGGGAACGGGAATGGGGGTGCCTGGGGAACGGGAACGGGAACAGGGGCACCCGGGGAACGGGAACGGGGGCGCCCAGGGAACGGGAATGGGGGTACCTGGGGAACGGGAATGGGAATGGGGGCACCCGGGGAACGGGAATGGGGGTGCCTGGGGAACGGGAATGGGGGCACCCGGGGAACGGGAATGGGGGTGCCCGGGGAACGGGAACGGGAAAGGTGGCGCCCAGACCTGGGGAACGGGAATGGGGGTGCCTGGGGAACGGGAATGGGGGCACCCGGGGAACGGGAATGGGGGTGCCCGGGGAACGGGAACGGGGGTGCCTGGGGAACGGGAATGGGGGTGCCTGGGGAACGGGAACGGGGGTGCCTGGGTCCAGGGAATAGGAACAGGAATGGGGGCACCTGGACCTGGGGAACGGGAGCGGGAATTGGGGGCGCCCGGGGAACGGGAATGGGGGTACCCAGACCTGGGGAATGGGAATGGGGGCGCCTGGGGAACGGGAACAGGAAGGGGGGTGCCCGGATATGGGGAATGGGAATGGGGGAGAGCGGGAATGGGGGTGCCTGGACCCGGGGAACAGGAATGGGGGTGCCTGGATCTGGGGAACAGGAGTGGGGGCACCGAAGCCTGGGGAACGGGAATGGGAATAGGGACGCTTGGGCCCAGGGAATGGGAATGGGGGCACCCGGACCTGGGGAACGGGAATGGGGGCGCCCGGATCCAGGGAATGGGAACAGGAATGGAAGCACCCGGACCTGGGTAATGGGGGTGGGGGTGCCTGGGCCTGGGGAATGGGAGCGGGAATGGGGGTGTCTGGGCCCAGGGAATGGGAATGGGGGCACCTGGACCCGGGAAACAGGAGCGGGAACGGGGGTGCCCGGGCGCGCGGTGACGCGGGCGCCGCAGGGCAGCGAGGATGAGCTGGAGTCGGAGCGCGAGGAGCCGCGGGAGAAGTCGGAGAGCGGCGGGAGCGACTGCGGCGCCGCCGCCCCCAAGAGGCGCCGCAAGCACCGCGAGCGCAAGGACAAGGACAAGGAGAAGAGCCGGCGGCGGCGGCGCCCCGACGACGATGGCGCCGGACGGGCCAAGGTACCGGGACCGGTGCGGGGACGGCAACCGAACCGGGGGGGACAGCAACCGAACCGAGACAGTGCCTGAACCAGGGGGACAGCGCCTGAACGGGGGCCCTGGGGGTCCCTGGCACCCAGACCGGGGTTCTGGGTGTCCCTGGCACCCACGTGGGGGCTCTTGGGTGTCCCACACACCGTGTTGGGTCTCCCAGGTGTCCCCAGCTCCTGCTCTGGGCTCCTGAGTGTCCCCCGCACCTCTGTGGGGGTCCCGGGGGTCCACGTGGGGGCTCCCGGGTGCTCCATCCCCGCGCTGGGGACCGTGCTGTCACCCGGGGACGGGCTGGTGGCGCCTGTGGCTGCCACTGATGTCACGGTGTGTCCCTGTGCGTCCCCCTGCCCCTACACTCTCCCTGTTTCTCTTGTCCCCACGTTTTTGTCTGTCCTTGTGTCTCCCTGTTCCCTTGTCCCTGTGTCGCCCGTTGCTGTGGCCCTGCATCCCTGTGTCCCCATCGCCACTGTTCCACCTCCCGTGTCCCTGTGTCCCTCTGTACCCCCGTCCCTGCATCCATGTGTCCGTGCATCCCTGTGTGCCTGTGTCCCTGTCCTCCCATCCCTCCCCGTCCCTCCATGTCCTCCTGTGTCCCCCCATTCCCCTCGCTTCTGTCTCCCTCCCCATCCCCCCGTGTCTCGCTGTGTCCCCCCGTGTTCCCCCGTGTCCCTGTCCCCCCGTGTCCCCTCTGTGTTCCCCCATGTCCCTCCCTGTTCCCCTGCCTGTCTCTGCTCCCCCTCCATCCCTGTCCTGCCGTGTCCCCGTCCCCCGCTGTCCCTCTCTGCTCCCCCTCCATCCCTGTCCCCACCATGTCCCCGTCCCCCCCTGTCCCTCCCTGTCCCCCGTCCCCCACTGTCCCTCCCTGTCCCCCCCCATGTCCCCGTCCCCCCTGTCCCTCCCTGTCCCCCGTCCCCCCCGTCCCTCCCTGTCCCCTTCCCCCCTGTCCCTCCCTGTCCCCCCCCATGTCCCCGTCCCCCCTGTCCCTCCCTGTCCCCCCCGTCCCCCCCCGTCCCCGCTGTCCCTCCCTGTCCCCCGTCCCCCCCGTCCCTCCCTGTCCCCCCCATGTCCCCGTCCCCCCTGTCCCCCCCGTCCCTCCTGTCCGCCGTCCCCTGTTTCCCTCCCTGTCCCCCCCCATGTCCCCGTCTCCCCTTTCCCTCCCTGTCCCCCGTCCCCCCCGTCCCTCCCTGTCCCCCCGTCCCCTGTTTCCCTCCCTGTCCCCACCCATGTCCCCGTCCCTCCCTGTCCCCGTCCCCCGCGCAGCCGGTGGAGCAGAAGTCGTCGGCGCAGCTGCTGGGCGCGTGGGGGCTGGAGGACGTGGAGCACGAGTTCACGGAGCGCGACTACCACACGCTCACCAACTACAAGGCGTTCAGCCAGTTCATGAGGTGGGAGCGGGAACCGGGAACGGGAGCGGGAACCGCAGCGGGAACGGGAGCGGGAGCCGGAACGGGAGCAGGAGCCAGAGTGGGAATGGGAGCGGGAGTTGGAACGGGAGCCGGAACGGGACCGGGAGCGGGAACGGGAGCCGGAACGGGACCGGGAGCGGGAGCGGGAACGGGAGCCGGAGCAGGAATGGGAGCGGGAGCGGGAACGGGAGCGGGAACGGGAGCCGGAGCAGGAATGGGAATGGGAGCAGGAATGGGAACGGGAGCGGGAGCCGGAACGGGAGCGGGAGCCAGAGTGGGAATGGGAGCGGGAGTTGGAACGGGAGCCGGAGCGGGAACGGGAGCGGGAACGGGAGCAGGAGCCAGAGTGGGAATGGGAGCGGGAGTTGGAACGGGAGCTGGAACGGGACCGGGAGTGGGAACGGGAGCCGGAGCAGGAATGGGAGCGGGAGCGGGAACGGGAGCGGGAACGGGAGCCGGAGCAGGAATGGGAATGGAGCGGGAATGGGAGCGGGAACCAGGAACGGGAGCGGGAACCGGAGCGGGAACGGGAGCGGGAGCCGGAACGGGAACGGGAACGGGAGCAGGAATGGGAGCGGGAACGGGAGCCGGAACAGGAATGGGAGTGGGAGCCAGAGTGGGAATGGGAGTTGGGAGCAGGAACGGGAACAGGAGTTGGAACAGGAGCCGGAACGGAGCGGGAGCCAGAGCGGGAATGGGAGCCAGAATGGGAGCGGGAGCTGGAATGGGAACAGGAGCCAGAACGGGAACAGCAGCCGGAGCCAGAGTGGGAACGGGAGCAGGAACGGGAACAGGAATGGAACGGGAACGGGGGGCGCCCAGGACGCAGCACAGGGACCGAGGGGCAGCCAGCACCCAGAATGGGGCGCGAGGGGTGTCTCTGGCACCTGCAGCGGGGCACGGGGGGTCCCTAGCACCCACAGCGGGCACCCAGGGGTGTCCCGGCACCCGCAACGGGGCGCGTGGGCACCCTAAAAAAGCGTTCCTGGAGCTTGCGGGGGTCCCAAAGGCCTGGGCAGGGGCTCACGGGTGCCCTGAGCGCCCGTGCGGGGGGTTGTGGGTGCCCCCAGGGCCGCATGAGGGCTCCTGGGTGCCCAGGGGGAGCACCCTTGGGGGGGTGGGATGGGGGGGACACTTTTGGGTGACGGGGGGCACCTTTGGGCGGGGGTGTGGGCACTTCTGGGTGATGGGGGGCACCCTTAGGTGATGGGCACCTTTGGGTGACGGGGGGCACCCTTGGGTGCGGGTTGGGGGTGACCCTTGAGTTCGGCGGTACTCTTGGGTACGGGGGCATCGTTGGGTACGGGGGACCTTCGGGTATGGGGAGGGGAGCACCCTTGGGTGGGGGGGCACCCTTGGGTGGGGGGACCCTTGGGTGGGAGGGGGCACCCTTGGGTGGGGGGGCACCCTTGGGTGATGGGGGGCACCTTTGGGTGGGTGCGGGTTGGGGGCGACCCTTGAGTTCGGGGGTACCCTTGGGTACGGGGGCATCGTTGGGTACGGGGGACCCTCGGGTATGGGAGAGGGGCACCCTTGGGTGGGGGGGCACCATTGGGTGGGGGACCCTTGAGTGGGAGGGGGCACCCTTGGGTGGGGGGGCACCCTCGGGTGGGGGCTGCCCCCACCGGGGCTCCCTGCGCCCGCGGCGCCCGCAGCCCCCGCTGCCCCCAGGCCGCTGATCGCCAAGAAGAACCCCAAGATCCCCATGTCCAAGATGATGACGATCCTGGGCGCCAAGTGGCGCGAGTTCAGCGCCAACAACCCCTTCAAGGGCTCCGCCGCCGCCGTGGCCAGCCGCCGCTGCTGCGCTGCCGCCGCCGCCGTGGCCGAGCAGGTGGCGGCCGCCGTGCAGGCCGTGGCCGCCGCCGCCCCCGCCGGAGCCGCCGCCGCCACCGGAGCCGGAGCCGCCGCTGGAGCTGCCGCCACCGGAGCCGCCGCCGGAGCCCCCGCGCCGCTGCGCCGCGCCAAGACCAAGGAGGGCAAGGGTGAGCGCGGGCACCGGGGACACCGGGGACACCGCGGCCCCCGCGATGGGGAGAAGAGCCGTGGGGACACCGGGGCCTGCGACAGTGAGGTGAGGAGCCTGGGGACACCAGGGCCCTGTGACCGGGAGAAGAGCCCTGGGGACACTGGGGTCTGTGACGGGGGGGAATCTGGGGACACCAGGGCCCCGTGATGGGGAGAAGAGCCATGGGGACACCAGGGCCTGCGACAGGGAGGAGCCTGGGGACACCAGGGCCCTGTGACCGGGAGAAGAGCCCTGGGGACACTGGGGTCTGTGACGGGGGGGAATCTGGGGACACCAGGGCCCTGTGACAGGGAGAAGAGCCCTGGGGACACTGGGATCCCGTGATGGGAGGGAGCCCTGGGGACACTGGGGCCTGCAACAGGGGGGAGCCTGGGGACACCAGGGCCCTGTGACAGGGAGAAGAGCCCTGGGGACATTGGGACTCCATGATGGGAGGGAGCCCTGGGGACAGCGGGGCCTGCGACAGGGGGGAAGAGCCTTGGGGACACCGGGGCCCTGTGATGAGGCGGAAGAGCCTTGGGGACAGGGGAGAGCCTGGGGACACCGGGGCCCTGTGACAGGGGGGGAAGAGCCCTGGGGACATTGGGACTCCATGATGGGAGGGAGCCCTGGGGACAGCGGGGCCTGCGACAGGGGGGAGCCTGGGGACACCGGGGCCCTGTGATGGGGAGAAGAGCCCTGGGGACACCGGGGCCCTGCGGCACAGGGGAGCCTGGGGACACCAGGGCCCTGTGACCGGGAGAAGAGCCCTGGGGACCCTGGGGCCTGTGACAGGGGGGAAGAGCCTTGGGGACACCGGGGCCCCGCGATGGGGAGGAGCCGTGGGGACACCGGGGCCCTGTGACAAGGGGGAGCCTGGGGACACCAGGGCCCTGTGACAGGGAGAAGAGCCCTGGGGACACCAGGGCCCTGCGACAAGGGTGGGAAGAGCCTTGGGGACACCGGGACCCCATGATGGGAGGGAGCCCTGGGGACACTGGGGCCTGCAACAGGGGGGAGCCTGGGGACACCGGGGCCCTGTGACAGGGAGAAGAGCCCTGGGGACACCGGGGCCCTGTGACGAGGGGGAAGAGCCTTGGGGACAGGGGAGAGCTTGGGGACACCACGGCCCTGTGATGGGGAGAAGAGCCCTGGGGACACCGGGGCCCTGTGACGGGGGGAGCCTGGGGACACCAGGGCCCTGTGACTGGGAGAAGAGACCTGGGGACACTGGGGCTTGTGACAGAGGGGAGCCTGGGGACATGGGGCCCCATAATGGGAGACTGGGGACGCTGCGGCGGGGAGGAGCTTGGGGACACTGGGGCCCCACAATGGGGGAAGGGAAGAGCCCTGGGGACATCAGGGCTCCGCAGCGGGGGTGACCCTGGGGACCCCGTGTCCCCAACATCTGCAGCGGGGACAGGGGTGGGAAGCGCCCGGACGCCGGGGCCCTGCTCTGGGCAGGGGGGTGGGAAGCGCCCGGACGCCGGGGCCCCCCGCCAGGTCCCGGGGGGCTCGGGGGGCGCCCGGACGCCGGGGCCCCGCTGAGGCGGCCCCGTCACGTTGTCACCGGCAGGGCCCGGGCACAAGAAGCGCAGCAAGAGCCCGCGCGGCGGAGAGCTCAAGAGGCGCCTCAAGGGCCGCAGGATGGCACCGCTCAAGATCAAACTGGGAGCGCTGGGCGCCAAGCGCAAGAAGAGCAGCTCGGTGAGCGCCCGCCCGGGAATGGGGAGAGACACCGGGAATGGGGAGAGACACCGGAATGGGGAGAGACACCGGGAATGAGGGAGAGACACCGGGAATGAGGGAGAGAGACACACCGGGAATGGGGGAGAGACACTGGGAATGAGGGAGAGAGACACACCGGGAACGGGGGAGAGAGACACACCGGGAACGGGGGAGAGAGACACCGGGAACGGGGGAGAGAGAGACACTGGGAACGGGGAGAGAGAGACACCTGGAAGGGGGGAGAGAGACACCTGGAAGGGGGGAGAGAGACACCAGGAACGGAAAGAGACACCGGGAACGGGGAGAGACACTGGGAACAGGGGAGAGAGACACCGGGAATGAGGGAGAGAGACACACCGGGAACGGGGGAGAGAGACACCGGGAACGGGGAGAGAGACACCGGGAACGGGGGAGAGAGAGACACCGGGAACGGGGGAGAGACACCAGGAACGGGGGAGACACCTGGAAGGGGGGAGAGAGACACCGGAACGGGGAGAGAGAGACACCGGGAACGGGGGAGAGACACCGGGAACGGGGGAGAGAGAGACACCGGGAACGGGGGGGAGAGACACCAGGAACGGGGAGAGAGAGACACCGGGAATGAGGGAGAGACACCGGGAACGGGAGGGAGAGACACCGGGAATGAAGGAGAGAGACACCGGGAATGAGGGAGAGAGACACCGGGAACGGGAGGGAGAGGGACACCCCTGGGAACGGGGAGAGACACTGGGAATGAGGGAGAGAGACACACCGGGAATGAGGGAGAGAGACACACCGGGAACGGGGAGAGACACCGGGAACGGGAGGGAGAGACACCGGGAATGAAGGAGAGAGACACCGGGAATGAGGGAGAGAGACACCGGGAACGGGAGGGAGAGGGACACCCCTGGGAACGGGGAGAGACACCGGGAACGGGGGAGAGAGAGACACACCGGGAATGGGGGAGAGACACCGCCGGGAACAGGGGAGAGAGACACCGGGAACGGGGAGAGACACCTGGAACGGGGGAGAGACACTGGGAACGAGAGAGACACTGGGAATGGGAGAGACACCCGCAGGAACCCCCCAGACCAGAGCCCTCCCTCCAGTGCCCACATCCCCCCCGGTGTCTTTATCCCCCCTGGTGTCCCCAGTGTCCCCCCTGGTGTCCCCATGTCCCCAGCCCCCCCTCAGTGTCCCTGTGGTGCCCCTGTGCCCCCTGGTGCTCCATGTCCCCCAGGGTCCCCATGTCCCCGCGGTGCCCCGTCCCCCCGCAGTGTCCCCATGTCCCCGCGGTGCCCCATCCCCCCCGGTGCCCCGTCCCCCCGCAGTGTCCCCATGTCCCCGCGGTGTCCCCGCAGAGCGACGAGGCGCCGGAGGCGGAGGACGACTCGGACGGCGGCAGCGGGCAGAGCTCGGCGCGCTCCGACGCGTCCGCGCGCGCCCGCGGCCTCAAGCGGGGCCGCCCCGGCCGCAAGAGGAAGAAGGGTGCGTGTCCCCCCCCCGGCGCGTCCCCGCCGTGTCCCCAACGTCCCCGCTGCCGCCCTGTGACCCCCGGCCCCGGCCCTGCCCTGTCTTGCAGCCCCCGGCGCCATCCTGACCCGGGAACGGGGCCCGCCGGGACCTGGCGCCGCCGCGCCGCACGGTGAGACCGGCACCGCGCGGCACCCTGTCACCCCCCGTGTCACCTCCCTGTGTCACCCTGTCACCCCCTGTGTCACCCCCAGTGTCACCCCGCGGCACCCTGTCACCCCCTGTGCCACCCTGTCACTCCCCCTCGGCACCTCATCACCACTGTGTCACCCCATGTCACCCCCTGTGTCGGCCCGTCACCCCCACAGCACCTTCTCACCCCCTTGTCACCCCACCACCTCCCATGTCACCCCTGCAGTACCTCGTCACCCCTGTGTCACCCTGTCACTCACCCTGTGTCACTCCTTTGTGTCACCCCATCACCCCTGCGACACCCTGTCACCCTGTGTCACCTCCCTCTGTCACCCTGTCATCCCCCCATGTCACCCTGGCACCCTCCGATGTGTCACCCCGTGTCACCTTGCCACCATGTCACCCTGTCATCCCCATGTCACCCCCCACTGTCCCCCTGTGTCACCCTCTCCTCCCATGACGCCTTGTCAGCCCCATGTCACCCCCCTTTGTCACCTTGTCACCCCGTCAATCCCCAACCCGTCACCCTGTCACCCCCTTGCGTCACCCTGTCACCCTGCCCTCTGTCACCCCCCCGGGGGCGCTGTGGGGGACATGGGGGATCTCTGGCCCCATGGCTCCTACCCTGGGGGTCCCGGGGGATCCTGGGTGGTCCCCAGTCCCACATCCGCTCCCTTCAGGCCCCGTCCCGGGTCCATCCCTCTGTTTTTGGGGTGTCCCAACATGGGTCTCCCCCTTCCTTTTGTTTTGGGGTGTCCCAACGTGGGCCCCCCCCCCCCCATCCCTTTGTTTTGGTGTGTCCCAATGTGGGTCCCCCCTGTCATCCTGTTCTTGGGGGTGTCCCAATGGGGGTCCCCCCATCCCCCTTTTTTTGGGGTGCCCCAACGTGCCCCCCCCCCGTTTTTGGGGTATCCCAACATGGGTCTCCCCCTTCCTTTTGTTTCGGGGTGTCCCAACGTGGGTCCCCCCCTCCATCCCTTTGTTTTGGTGTGTCCCAACATGGGTCCCCCTTGTCATCCTGTTCTTGGGGTGTCCCAATGGGGGTCCCCCCATCCCCCTTTTTTGGGGTGCCCCAACGTGCCCCGCCCCGTTTTTGGGGTATCCCAACATGGGTCTCCCCCTTCCTTTTGTTTTGGGGTGTCCCAAGGTGGGTCCCCCCCCCGTCCCCCGTTTTTTGGGGTGTCCCAACGTGGGTCCCCCCTGTTCTCGGGGTGCCCCAACGCAGGCGCCGAGGCCGACGGCGACGGCTACGAGACCGACCACCAGGACTACTGCGAGGTGTGCCAGCAGGGTGGCGAGATCGTGCTGTGTGACACGTGTCCCCGCGCCTACCACCTGGTGTGCCTGGAGCCCGAGCTGGAGCGCGCGCCCCACGGCCGCTGGAGCTGCCCCCACTGCGTGAGGACACAGGGGGACATGGGGGACACGGGGGGGACATGGGGACACGGGGGGGACACGTGTCCTACCACCTGGTGTGTCTGGAGCCCGAGCTGGAGCGCGCGCCCCACGGCCGCTGGAGCTGCCCCCACTGCGTGAGGACACGGGGGGACACGGGGGGGACACAGGGGGGACACGGGGGACACGGGGGGGACACGTGTCCTACCACCCGGTGTGCCTGGAGCCCGAGCTGGAGCGCGCGCCCCACGGCCGCTGGAGCTGCCCCCACTGCGTGAGGACACAGGGGGACATGGGGGACACGGGGACATGGGGGGAACCACAGCAGCAGGCTCCGAGGTGCCCTCGGGCCCTGCGGCTGTTGCGGGGGTTCGGGTGTCCCCGGCAGTTCGGGTGTCCCCATCCCACGGCAGCAGGCTCCGAGGTGCCCTCGGGCCCCGCGGCTGTTGCGGGGGTTCGGGTGTCCCCGGCAGTTCGGGTGTCCCCATCCCACGGCAGCAGGCTCTGAGGTGCCCTCGGGCCCCGCGGCTGTTGCGGGGGTTCGGGTGTCCCCGGCAGTTCGGGTGTTCCTGTCCCACGGCAGCAGGCTCCGAGGTGCCCTCGGGCCCCGCGGCTGTTGCGGGGGGTCCCCGGGCCGCGCTGACGCCTGTCCCCGTCCCCAGGAGAAGGAGGGGGTGCAGTGGGAGGCCAAGGAGGAGGAGGAGGAGTACGAGGAAGAGCTGGAGGAGGAGGGCGACAAGGAGGAGGAGGACGACCACATGGAGTACTGCCGGGTGTGCAAGGACGGCGGCGAGCTGTTGTGCTGCGACGCCTGTATCTCCTCCTACCACATCCACTGCCTCAACCCGCCGCTGCCCGAGGTCCCCAACGGCGAGTGGCTCTGTCCCCGCTGCACGGTACGGGGACCGCGTGGGGACACGGTGTGGGGACACGGGGACATGGTGCGGGCGGGCGCCTGTAGCTCTTCCAACCACGACCGCTCTCCGATGTCCCCATGTGCGAGTGGCTCTGTCCCCGCTGCCCATGGGGGACAAGGACAGGGATGGGACAGGGACAAGGGACAAGGTGCAGTCCTGGTGGTGACAGGGGTGGGAGTGACACAGGGATATAGGGACAGGGAGAATTGGGACGGAGGGACAGGAGAGGGGAGGACGGGACAGGAGATGGGGACAGGGAGAAATGGGGATGGGGATAAAGATGGGGACAAGGACAAGTGGTGACAGGGAGAAATGGGGACAGGCATGAAGAGTGATGGAGACAAAGGGGACAGGGAGAAATGGGGATGGGGATGAAGGGCGATGGGGACAAAGAGGGACAGAGAGAAGTGGGGACGGGGACAAAGAGGCATGGGGATAAAGATGGGGACAGGGACAAGTGGGGATGGGGATAAAGGGAGACAGAAATGAGGACAGGGACAAGTGGGGACAGGGAGAAATGGGGCCGGGGACAAAGGGGGATGGGGACAAAGGGGGATGGGGATAAAGATGGGAGATGGGGACGAAGGGGGACAGGGACAAAGGGGGACAGGGACAAAGGGGGATGGGAATAAAGATGGGGACGGGGACTAAGGGTGTCAGGGACGAAGGGGGATGGAGATGAAGGGGGACGGGGATAAAGATGGAGATGGGGACAAAGGGGCCCGGGATGAAGATGGGGACGGGGACGAAGGGGGCTGGGGACGAAGGGGGCCGGGGATGAAGATGGAGACGGGGACGAAGGGTCCCGGGATGAAGATGGGGCCGGGGACGAAGGGGGCCGGGGACGAAGGGGCCGGGGGACGCGGTGGTGACGCGTGTCCCCGCAGTGCCCCGTGCTCAAGGGCCGCGTGCAGAAGATCCTGTACTGGCGCTGGGGGGAGCCCCCCGCGCCCGCGGGCGCCGCCGCCGCCCAGGGCCACCCCGGGGCGCTGGCCGGGCGCTCCGAGCGCGAGTTCTTCGTCAAGTGGGTCGGCCTCTCCTACTGGCACTGCTCCTGGGTCAAGGAGCTGCAGGTGAGCGGGGGACACCGCGGGGACACCCGCTGTGCGGGGACACCCACTGTGCGGGGACACTGCGGGGACATCCGCTGTGCGGGGACACCACGGGGACACCTGCTGCGCGGGGACACCCACTGTGCGGGGACACCACGGGGACACCTGCTGTATGGAGACACCGCGGGGACACCCGCTGCACGGGGACACCCACTGCATGGGGACACCACAGGGACACCCGCTGCATGGGGACACCGCGGGGACACCCACTGCATGGGGACACCGCGGGGACACCGTGGGGACACCCCCTGCATGGGGACACCCCCTGCATGGGGACACTGCAGGGACACCACGGGGACACCTGCTGTATGGGGACACCGCGGGGACACCCACTGCGCGGGAACACCCACTGCATGGGGACACCGCAGGGACACGGGGACACCACGGGGACACCCACCGCACGGGGACACCACAGGGACACCTCAGGGACACCCACTGCGTGGGGACACCTACTGCGTGGGGACACTGCAGGGACACCCACTGCATGGGGACACCGCAGGGACACCGTGGGGACACCCCCTGCATGGGGACACCACAGGGACACCCACTGCATGGGGACACCACAGGGGCACCTACTGCGTGGGGACACCGGGAGGACACCCACTGCGCGGGGACACCCACTGCACGGGGACACCGTGGGGACACCCACTGCACGGGGACACCCACTATGCGGTGACACCGGCCACGCAGGGACACCCATTGCATGAGGACACCCACCGCATGGGGACACCGCGGGGACACCCACCGCACAGGGACACCCACTGCGCGGGGACGCCCACTGCATGGGGACACTGCGGGGACACGGGGACATTGAGACACACACTGTGCAGGGGCACCGCGGCGTGGGGACACCACAGGGACACCCGTGGGGACACCCACTGCTTAGGGACACTGCGGGGACACCATGGGGACACCCACTGTGTGGGGACACCATGGGGACACAGGGACACTGTGGCATTGGGACACCGTGGGGACACAGGGACATCTGCAGGGGCACAGGGACACCGTGGCATTGGGACACCGTGGGGACACCCGCGGGGGCATGGGGACAGGGACACCCACAGCCACGTGGGGACACGCGCGGTGTGGGGATGCAGGGACACGGCCGCATGGGGACACGGGGGCAGCCACAGCCGGGCCTTGGGCTTTGTCCCCAGTGTTGGGGACACTCGTGTGGCCCTGCAGACACCCAGCTGTGGGCCATGGTGTCCTGGGTGTCCCCATCCCTGGGTGACACCCATGTGGCCCTGGGGACACCCTCATCCAGCCCCTGCTCTCCCAGGTGTCCTCATCCTTGGGTGACACCCCTGTGGCCCTGGGAACACCCCCATCCAGTCCCTGCTCTTCTAGCTGTCCCCATCCCCAGGTGGCCCTGGGTGTCCCCATCCCTGGTGACACCTGTGTGGCCCTGGGGACACCCCCATGCAGTCCCTGCTCTCCCAGGTGTCCCCAACCCCGGGTGTCACCTATGTGGCCCTGGGTGTCCTCATCCCCAGGTGACATCTGTGTGACCCTGGGGACACCCTCATCTAGCCCCTGCTCTCCCAGCTGTCCCCATCCCCGGGTGACACCTGGGTGGCCCTGGGGGTGTCCCCATCCCTGGTGACACCTGTGTGGCCCTGGGGACACCCCCATGCAGTCCCTGTTCTCCCAGGTGTCCCCATCCCCGGGTGACACCCATGTGGCCCTGGGGGCGTCCCCATCCCCGGTGACACCCTCACACCCGCAGGGAGCCCCTCATGGCTCCCGCTGCCACCTGCATTACCAGTGTCAGCGTCGCGGTCACCGGTGCCGGTGTCGTTGTCACCGGCGTCGTTGTCCCCGGCATCCTTGTGACGTCCCCGCGTCCCCTCCCGCAGCTGGAGATCTTCCACCTCGTCATGTACCGCAACTACCAGCGCAAGAACGACATGGACGAGCCGCCGCCGCTGGACTACGGCTCCGGGGACGATGACACCAAGGGCGTCCCCAAGGGTGACCCGCGCGCGGGCGCGCGCCGCGCCGGCGCCATGGAGGAGCGCTTCTACCGCTACGGCATCAAGCCCGAGTGGATGACGGTGCACCGCATCATCAACCACAGGTGGGCACCCGCGGGTGCCGCCCGCGCGGCCTCCCCGGGTGGCTCCGGCACCGCGCGGCCTCCCCAGGTGGCTCCGTCCCCGCGCGCGGCACCGGGATGGGGGGAGTTGGGAGCACCCACGGGTCCTTCCAGGGAGCCTCGGGGGCTTCCTGGCACCCGCGGGGCCTCCTGGGCACCTTTGGGTCCCTCTGGGCGCCCTCGGGGCTTCCTGGGCACCTCTGGGTGCCCTTGAGAACTTTCTGGGTGCCTTTGAGAACTTTCTGGGCACCCCTGGGGCTTCCTGGGCACCTCTGGGTGCCCCCGAGCATCTCCTGGGCACCCCTGGGGCCTCCTGGGCACCTTTGGGTCCCTCTGGGCGCCCTTGGGGCTTCCTGGGCACCTCTGGGTGCCCTTGAGCATCTCCTGGGCATCCCTGGGTCTCCCTGGGCACCTCTGGGTGCCCTTGAGAACTTTCTGGGCACCTTTGGGGCTTCCTGGGCACCTCTGGGTGCCCCCGAGCATCTCCTGGGCACCCCTGGGGCCTCCTGGGCACCTTTGGGTCCCTCTGGGCGCCTTCGGGGCTTCCTGAGCACCTCTGGGTGCCCTTGAGCATCTCCTGGGCACCTCTGGGTCTCCCTGGGCACCTCTGGGTGCCTTTGAGAACTTTCTGGGCAGCCTTGGGGCTTCCTGGACACCTCTGGGTGTCCCCAAGCATCTCCTGGGCACTCCTGGGGCCTCCTGGGCACCTTTGGGTCCCTCTGGGCACCCTTGGGGCTTCCTGGGCAGCTCTGGCTGCCCTTGAGCATCTCCTGGGCATCCCTGGGTCTCCTGGGCACCTCTGGGTGCCCCCGAGAACTTCCTAGGAACCCCTGGGGCCTTCTGGGCACCCTTGGGGCTTTCTGGGCACCTCTGGGTGTCCCTGAGACCCTCCTGGGCACCTATGGGTGTCCCTGAGCATCTCCTGGGCACCCCCTGGGTCCTCTGGGCACCTTTAGGGTTTCCTAGGCACGCTTGGGTGCCCTTGGGGTCCCTCTGGGCATCCTCGGGTGCCCTTGAGAACTTTCTGAGCACCCTTGGGTCCTTCCAGGGAGCCTTGGGGGCTTCCTGGGCACCCTTGGGTCCTCCTGGGCACCCTTGGGGCTTCTTGGGCACCTCTGGGGGCCCCTGAGACCCTCCTGGGCACCTCTGGGTGCCCCTGAGCATCTCCTGGGCACCCTTGGGGTCCCACCTGGACACCCTTGGGTCCCCTTGGTCCCCCTTCCAGCAGCTTTGGGGCCTCTCGAGCCACCACGGGCACCTCTGTGTCCCCTTGTGTCCCCCTGCACCTGCCAGTGTCCCCAGGGCAGGGGCCGGGCATGCGGGGACCTCCTGGGCGCCCCTGGGGACACCCTGGGGACCCCGTAGCCCTGCGGGGCCTCCCGTGCCCAGGCGGCCCCGGTGCCACCCGCCGCCCTGTCCCCAAGTGCCCCCGGCTCCCGCCGGGCTGTCCCTGTCCCCAAGTGACCCCGGCTCCTGGCCGACTGTCCCTAGCGGTGGCTCTTGGTCTCTGTCCCCAAGTGACCCCCGGGCCTGACCGAGTTCCACTGTCCCCAAGTGACCCCAGCTGCTGTCTGGGTGTCCCTGTCCCCAAGTGACCCCAGCTCCTGTCCGGGTGTCCCTGTCCTGGGTGACACCCCCCAGGATGTCCCCATGCCCCCCCCCGTCCCGTGCCATCTTATGGTGGCAGCTGGTGCCACCTGCTGACGCGTCTACTGCATGACACCCTGTCCGCTCCGGTCACCCCGGAGCGTCACCCAGGGGTGTCCCCAGTGACACAAGAGTGACCCGTGGGTGTCCCCTGTCACCCGTGGGCGTTCCTGTCACCTGTGGGCGTCTCTGTCACCCATGGGTGTCCCCATCACCTGTGGACATCCGTGTCACCTGTGGGCATCCCTGTCATCTGTGGGTGTCCTCATCACCTGTGGGGCCTCCATCGCCTGTGAGTGCCCCTCGCCACCTGTGGGCATCCCTGTCACCCATGGGTGTCCCCTGTCACCCGTGGACATGTGGTGTTACCTCTGGGTGTCCCCGTGTCCCCTCAGTGTGGACCGCAAGGGGCAGTACCACTGTGTGACACCCCCCGAGGGTGTCATTGTCACCTGTGGGTGTCACTGTCCCCGTGTCCCCGCAGTGTGGACCACAAGGGGCAGTACCACTGTGTGGCACTGCCCACGGGTGTCATTGTCACCCGGGGGGGTGTCACTGTCCCCGTGTCCCTGCAGTGTGGACCGCAAGGGGCAGTACCACTGTGTGACACCGCCCGTGGACATCACTGTCACCCGTGGGTGTGACTGTCCCCATGTCCCCGCAGTGTGGACCGCAAGGGGCAGTACCACTGTGTGACACCGCCCGTGGGCGTCACTGTCACCCGTGGGTGTCACTGTCCCCGTGTCCCCGCAGTGTGGACCGCAAGGGGCAGTACCACTGTGTGACACCGCCCGTGGGCGTCACTGTCACCCGTGGGTGTCACTGTCCCCGTGTCCCCGCAGTGTGGACCGCAAGGGGCAGTACCACTACCTGGTCAAGTGGCGGGACCTGCCCTACGACCAGGCCACGTGGGAGGAGGACGAGATGCCCATCCCGGACTATGAGCTGCACAAGAGCAGCTACTGGCGCCACCGGTGGGTCACGGGGACACGGGGGACACTGGGGACACGGGGGACAGCGGGGACATGGGGGGAGACGGGGACATGGGGGACAGCGGGACACAGGGGCAGACAGGAACACGGGGGAACGATGGCTGCACAAGAGCAGCTACTGGCGTCACCCTTGGGGACACGGGGGGACAGCGGGAACATGGGGGACAATGGGGGACATTGGGGACAGCGGTGGAGATGGGGACACGGCTGCACAAGCTGAGCCACTGGAGGCACCGGTGGGGACATTGGGGACGGGGTGGGACGCGGGAGGGACAGCAGAGACATGGAGGAGATGGGGACACGGGCGGGACACAAGGGGAGATGGGGATACAGGGGACAGGGGACACAAGGGCTGCACAAGAGCAGCTACTGGTGACACCAGTGGGGACACTGGGGACACTGGGGACATGGCAGGGACAGGGACATGGGGGCTGCACAAGCTGAGCTACTGGAGGCACCAGTGGGGACATGGGGGACATTGGGGATATTGGGGACACGGGGTCATGCAGGGACACAGGAGGACATGTGGGGACAGGGGACAAGGCCACTGAGGAGACCACAGAGGATGTGATGGGAGGCAGGGGCTGATGCGCCCTGCTGTGTCCCCCATGTCCCCCCGTGTCCCTCCGTGTCCCCCATGTCCCTCTGTGTCCCCTCGTGTCCCCCTGTGTCCTCCATGTCCCCCCATGTCCCCGTGTCCCCCCGCAGGGAGGTGTTCATGGGCGAGGACCCCGCTCAGCCCCGGCGCTACAAGAAGAAGAAGAAGGAGACGCCGGGAGAGGGACCCCCCGAGTCACCCACCAACGACGTGAGTGCGCCCGGCCACCGGGACCCTCCTCCGGGCCACCGGGACCCTCCTCTGCGCCACCGGGACCCTCCTCCGGGCCACCGGAGCCATCCCGGCCACCGGGACCCTCCTCCCGACCACCGGGACCCTCCTCCGGGCCACCGGGACCCTCCTCCGGGCCACCGGGACCCTCCTCCCGGCCACCGGGATCATCCCGGCCACCGGGACCCTCCTCCCGACCACTGGGACCCTCCTCTGGGCCATCGGGACCCTCCTCCCGGCCACCGGGACCCTCCTCTGGGCCACCGGGACCCTCCTCCGGGCCACCGGAGCCATCCCAGCCACCGGGACCCTCCTCCCGACCACCGGGGCCCTCCTCTGGGCCATCAGGACCCTCCTCTGGGCCACCGGAGCCATCCCGGCCACTGGGACCCTCCTCCGGGCCACCGGGACCCTCCTCCCGGCCACCGGGACTGTCCTCTGGGCCATTGGGACCCTCCTCTGGGCCACCAGGATCCTCCTCCGGGCCACCGGGACCCTCCTCCGGGCCACTGGGACCCTCCTCCCGACCACCGGGACCCTCCTCCGGGCCACGGGGACCCTCCTCCGGGACACCGGGATCATCCCGGCCACCGGGACCCTCCTCCCGACCACTGGGACCCTCCTCTGGGCCATCGGGACCCTCCTCTGGACCACCGGGACCCTCCTCCGGGCCACCGGGACCCTCCTCTGGGCCACCGGGACCCTCCTCCGGGCCACCGGAGCCATCCCGGCCACCGGGGCCATCCCGGTGGCACCGGGCGCTGACGCCGCGTCCTGCCGCAGCCCACGGTGAAGTACGAGGCGCAGCCGCGGTTCATCTCGGCCACGGGCGGCACCCTGCACCTCTACCAGCTGGAGGGCCTCAACTGGCTGCGCTTCTCGTGGGCGCAGAGCACCGACACCATCCTGGCCGACGAGATGGGGCTGGGCAAGACCATCCAGACCATCGTGTTCCTCTACTCGCTCTACAAGGAGGTGGGGACGCGCGGGGACGCGTGGGGACACTGTGGGGACACTGTGGGGATACATGGGGACACATGGGTACACGTGGGGACGCCATCCTGGCCGACGAGATGGGGCTGGGCAAGACCATCCAGACCATCGTGTTCCTCTACTCGCTCTACAAGGAGGTGGGGACGCGCGGGGACGCGTGGGGACACTGTGGGGATACATGGGGACACATGGGCACACGTGGGGACACCATCCTGGCCGGCGAGATGGGGCTGGGCAAGACCATCCAGACCATCGTGTTCCTCTACTCGCTCTACAAGGAGGTGGGGACACGCGGGGACGCGTGGGGACACTGTGGGGACACTGCGGGGACACGCGGGGACACCTGGGGACACCACAGGCCCCTGCGAACACTGCAGGGACACATGGGGATACAGCAGGGACACCATGGGGACAGCTGCAGACACCTGGGGACACTGGGGGTCACATGGGGACACTGCAGGGACACCTGGGGACACTGCGGGGACACACTATCCCTGCAGGTGATATGCTGTCCCCACGAGTGACAGTGACATGTGTCTCCATGGGTGATGCCCTGTCCCCATGGGTGACAGTGACATATGTCCCTGTGGGTGACAGTGACACGGGTCCCCACAGGTGGCACCCTGTCCCTACAGGTGACAGTGACACATGTCTCCATGGGTGATGTGCTGTTCCCATGGGTGACAGTGACACATGTCTCTGCGGGTGACAGTGACATAGGTCCCCATCACCCATGGGTGATGCCCTGTCCCCACGGGTGACACACTGTCCCCGTGGGTGACAGTGATACGTGTCAGTGTGGGTGACAGTGACACGGGTCCCCACAGGTGACACCCTGTCCCCACGGGTGACGCCTTGTCCCCAGGGGCGACAGTGACGTGTCCCCGCGGGCGACGCGCTGTCCCCGCGGGCGGCAGCGACGCATGTCCCCGCGGGTGACACGTGTCCCCGCGGGTGACGCGCTGTCCCCAGGGCCACACCAAGGGCCCCTTCCTCGTCAGCGCCCCCCTGTCGACCATCATCAACTGGGAGCGCGAGTTCCAGATGTGGGCGCCCGCCTTCTACGTGGTCACCTACACCGGGGACAAGGACAGCCGCGCCATCATCCGCGAGAACGAGTTCTCCTTCGAGGACAACGCCATGAAGGGCGGCAAGAAGGCCTTCAAGATGAAGGTGAGCCCGGACGCCGGGGCCCTTCAGGAGTGTCACCCGGATGCCAGGGTCCCTTGGTGGGGTGCCACCCAGCCCCCGGGGTCCCTCAGTGGGGGCGTGTCACCCAAACACCGGGACCCCTTGGTGTGGGGTGTCACCTGGACACTGGGGCCCCTTGGGGGTGTCACCTGGACACCAGGACCCCTTGGTGGGGGGTGTCACCCGGACACCAGGGTCCCTTGGGGGGGTGTCACCTAGCCACCGGGGTCCCTTGGGAGTGTCACCCGGACACCGGGGTCTCTTGGGCTGCACCTGGACACCAGGACTCCTCGGTGGGGGGTGTCACCCGGATGCCAGGGCCCCTTGTGGGTGTCACCTGGACACATTGCGGTCCCTCAGTGGGGCTTGTCACCCGGCCACCAGGGGCCCTTGGGGCTGTCACCCAGACACCGGGGTCCCTCGGTGGGGGGAATCACCCGGATGCCAGGGCCCTTCGGGGATGTGACCCAGATACTGGGGCCCCTTGGGGGTGTCACCCGGACACTGGGGTCCTTCGGTGGGGGATGTTGCCCGGGCCCCTGGGCCCCTCGGGGGTGTCGCATGGACACCGGGGTCCCTCAGTGGGGGGAATCGCCCGGGTGCCAGGGTCCTTTGGGGGTGTCACCCGGACACCGGGGCCCCTCGGGGATGTCACCCGGACACCGGGGCCCCTCGGCGCGGGGTGTCACCCGGCCGGCCGGGCCCCGCGCTCACGCCGGCGGCAGCGGGAGGCGCAGGTCAAGTTCCACGTGCTGCTCACGTCCTACGAGCTGGTCACCATCGACCAGGCGGCGCTGGGCTCCATCCGCTGGGCCTGCCTGGTCGTGGACGAGGCCCATCGGCTCAAGAACAACCAGTCCAAGGTGCCCGGGGGGGCGGCGGGGGGCACCCGGACGCCTGGGCCCCTTGTGGGGGAGCCCTCGGACGCCTGGGCCCCAGGGCGGGGGGGAACCCCGGACGCCTGGGCCCCGTAGAGGGGGGCACCTGGGTGCCTGGGCCCTGCTGGGGTGGGAGGGGACACCCGGATGCCTGGGCCCCATGGGAAGGTGACACTTGGACACCAGGGTCCTTGGGGGAATTGGGGCGTTGGGATCCACGGGGTCACCCAGACACTGGGACCTGCGGGGTCACCTGGACGTCGGGCCCCTTGGGATCACCTGGACACCGGGGTCCTCGGGATCACCCGGACACCGGGGCCCGCGGGGACACCTGGACACCGGGGCCCCGCGCTGACGTGCCCGTCCCCGCAGTTCTTCCGGGTGCTGAACGGCTACAAGATCGAGCACAAGCTGCTGCTCACGGGGACGCCGCTGCAGAACAACCTGGAGGAGCTTTTCCATCTGCTCAACTTCCTCACGCCCGAGCGCTTCAAGTGCGTCCCCAGGTCCCCCCGTGTCCCCCTGTGTCCCCTTGTGTCCCCCTGTGTCCTCTCGGGTCCCCTCATGTCCCCTCTCCCCCCCCCAGTGTCCCCCGTGTCCCTCTGCTCCCCCCTTGTTTCCCCTGTGCGTCTCCTGTTCCCCCTGTGTCCCCACATCCCTCCCTGTCCCCCTGTGTCCCCTGGTGTCCCCTGTGTCCTCCAGGGTCCTCTCATATCCCCCAAGGCCCCCTTGTGTGCTCCGTGTCCCCTCGTGTCCCTTGGTGTCCCTGCTGTCCCTATGTTTTCTCCATCCCCTCCATGTGTCCTGTCCCCACATCCCATGGGTCCCCGGGATCTCCCTGTCCCCATGTCCCCAGTGTCTCCCTGTCCCCTGGGCCTCCACATCCCTGTGCATCCCCGCGTGTCCCCCGTGTCACCTGCATCTCTGTCCCCACATCCCCATGCGTCCCCGTGTCCCCACGTCTCCCATGTCCCCTGTGTCCCCGCGTGTTTCCATGGCCTCATATGTCCTCTTGTCACCTGCATCGACATGTGTCCCCATGTTCCCCACATTCCTGTGTATCCCCAGGTCTCCATATCCCCCATGTGTCCGTGTCCCCCCATGTCCCCCAATGTCCCCCGTGTCCCCATGTCCCTCATGTCCCCATGTCCCCTCCACGTTCCCCACGTTCCTGCACATCCCCATGTCTCCATATCCCCCATGTCCCCCCGTGTGTCCATGTCCCCCCGTGTGTCCATGTCCCCCCATGTCCCCTGTGTCCCCATGTCCCCTTCATCTCCCTGTGTGTTCCCACGTGCTCATGTCCCCTCTTGTCACCGGCATCATCATGTGTCCCCATGTCCCCTCCACGTTCCCCACATTCCTGCGTATCCCCAGGTCTCCATATTCCCCATGTCCCTCCATGTGCCCATGTCCCCCAGTGTCCCCCGTGTCCCCATGTCCCTCATGTCCCCATGTCCCCTCCACGTTCCCCACGTTCCTGCGTATCCCCATGTCTCCATATCCCCCATGTGTCCGTGTCCCCCCATGTCCTCCAATGTCCCCCGTGTCCCCATGTCCCCTCCATGTTCCCCACATTCCTGCACATCCCCATGTCTCCATATCCCCCATGTCCCCCTGTGTGTCCATGTCCCCCCATGTCCCCTCCATCTCCCTGCGTGTTCCCACGTGCTCATGTCCCCTCTTGTCACATGCATCGTCATGCGTCCCCATGTCCCCTCCACGTTCCCCACATTCCTGCGTATTCCCATGTCTCCATATTCCCCGTGTCCCTCCATGTGCCCATGTCCCACAATGTCCCCCGTGTCCCCTCCATGTTCCCCACCTTCCTACGTATCCCCAGGTCTCCATATTCCCCATGTCCCCCCGTGTGTCCATGTTCCCCTATGTACCCCAATGTCCCCCGTGTCCCCATGTCCCCTCCATGGTCCCCACGTTCCTGTGCATCCCCATGTCTCCATGTCCCCTGTGTCCCTCGCACATCCCCACATCCCCTGCGTCCCCCGTGTCCCCCACGTGTCCCCGTGCCCCCCCCCATGTCCCCGGTGTCACTCCGTGTCCCCGCGCAGCAACCTGGAGGGCTTCCTGGAGGAGTTTGCCGACATCTCCAAGGAGGACCAGATCAAGAAGCTGCACGACCTGCTGGGCCCCCACATGCTGCGGCGCCTCAAGGCCGACGTCTTCAAGAACATGCCGGCCAAGACGGAGCTCATCGTGCGCGTGGAGCTCAGCCCCATGCAGAAGTACGGCCGCCCGGACGCCGGGGCCCCGGGAGCGGGGACGGAGAGCGCCCGGACGCCGGGGAATGGGGAGGGAGAGCACCAGGATGCTGGGGAATGGGGAGGGAGAGCACCTGGATACTGGGGAATGGGGAGGGAGAGCGCCCGGACGCCTGGGCCCCGGGAGTGGGGAGGGAGAGCACCTGGATACTGGGGAATGGGGAGGGAGAGCGCCCGGACGCCTGGGCCCCGGGAGCGGGGATGGAGAGCACCTGGATACTGGGGAATGGGGAGGGAGAGCGCCCGGACGCCTGGGCCCCGGGAGAGGGGAGGGAGAGCACCTGGATACTGGGGAATGGGGAGGGAGAGCGCCCGGACGCCTGGGCCCCGGGAGCGGGGATGGAGAGCACCTGGATACTGGGGAATGGGGAGGGAGAGCGCCCGGACGCCTGGGCCCCGGGAGCGGGGATGGAGAGCACCTGGATACTGGGGAATGGGGAGGGAGAGCGCCCGGACGCCTGGGCCCCGGGAGCGGGGATGGAGAGCACCTGGATACTGGGGAATGGGGAGGGAGAGCGCCCGGACGCCTGGGCCCCGGGAGCGGGGAGGGAGAGCACCTGGATACTGGGGAATGGGGAGGGAGAGCGCCCGGACGCCTGGGCCCCGGGAGTGGGGAGGGAGAGCGCCCGGACACCTGGGGAATGGGGACGGAGAGCGCCCGGACGCCTGGGCCCCTCCTGGGCACCTGGGCCCTTCCCGGACTCCTGGGCCCCAGGGAGGTCCCAACCCTGGGCCCCTGGCCCCCCCCGCCCCAGACACCTGGGACCCCGGACGCCTGGGCCCCAGGGAGGTCCCAACCCCGGGCCCCTGGGTCCCCCCGGATGCCGGGGCCCCCCGGACACGTGGGACCCTGGACGTCTGGGCCCCAGGGAGCAGGGAGGGAAAGTGCCCGGACACCTGGGCCCCCTGGACGCCTGGGCCCCTCCTTGGATGCCTGAGCCCCCCCTGGACACCTGGGCCCCCCGGACGCCTGGGCCCCAGGGAGGTCCCAACCCCGGGCCCCTGGGCCCCCCCGGACGCCGGGGCCCCCCGGACGCCGGGGCCCACGCCGCGTCCCCGCAGGAAGTACTACAAGTACATCCTGACGCGCAACTTCGAGGCGCTCAACTCGCGCGGCGGCGGCAACCAGGTGTCGCTGCTCAACATCATGATGGACCTGAAGAAGTGCTGCAACCACCCCTACCTGTTCCCCGTGGCCGCCATGGTGCGGGGACGTGCGGGGACATGGAGGGACACGGGGACATGGAGGGACATGGGGGGACATATGGACATGGGGGGACACGGGAACATGGAGGGACGGGGGCGACATATGGACATGGGGGGGACACGGGGACACTAGGGGACACGGGGGGACATATGGACATGGAGGGACACGGGGCAGTGGGGGGACCTGAGGATGTGGGGACACGGGGACACTGGGGGATGCAGGGGGACATGGGGACATGGTGGGACAAGGGGGAACGTGGGAACATGGGGATGGGGAGACACAGGGACATGGAGGGACACAGGGCGAACGCGGGGCAGCGGGGGACCCTGAGGATGTGGGGACACAGGGGGACACTGGGGGATGTGGGGGGACATGGGGACATGGAGGGACACGGGGCTGCGGGGCAACGCGAGGATGTGGGGACATGGGGCCACTGGGGGATGCGGGGACATGGAGGGACAGGGGCACATGGAGGGACCAGGAGGAACGTAGAGACGCGGGGACATGGGGACATGGAGGGACACCGGAGGAACGTGGGGACCTGGGGGGACAAGGGGGAACATGGGGACATGGAGGGATACATGGGGGGATATGTGGGGACATAGGGACATGGAGTGACACAGGGGAACGGAGGGAGATGGGGGAATGGGGACATTGGCAAATTGAGGGGGTTGAAGGGACGTGCAGGGACATAGGGGGGACCTTGAGGAATGGGAGGACATGGGGGGGACATCAGGGACCAGCGGGACCTTGAGGGACACGGGGGGGACATTGGGGACCTCGGGGGGAACTTTGGGGCCCGAGAGCAGCCCTGTCGGGGGGGCCCACCGGGCACGGGCGGCCCTGACGCTGTCCCCCTCTGCCCCTTGTCCCTTGTGTCCCCTGTGCCCCCCTGTCCCTTGTCCCCCCTGTCCCCAGGAGTCCCCCAAGCTGCCGAGCGGCGCCTACGAGGGGGGGGCCCTCATCAAGGCCTCGGGGAAGCTGCTGCTGCTGCAGAAGATGCTGCGGAAGCTGAAGGAGCAGGGCCACCGCGTGCTCATCTTCTCCCAGGTAGCACCCAAGGGTGCTGGGGACACATGGGGACCCATGGGGACCCACAGAGCCCCATAGGGACCCACAGAGCCCCATAGGGGCCCACAGACAAGCCTGGGACCCACAGAGCCCCATAGGGACCCACAGCTCCTGCAGGGCCACCGCGTGCTCATCTTCTCCCAGGTAGCACCCAAGGGTGCTGGGGACACATGGGGACCCACGGGGACCCACAGAGCCCCATAGGGACCCACAGCTCCTGCAGGGCCACCGCATGCTCATCTTCTCCCAGGTAGCACCCAAGGGTGCTGGGGACACGTGGGGACCCACAGGGACCCCAGGGACCCACAGATCCCCATAGGGACCCGCAGACACCCCTGGGACCCACAGAGTCCCACAGGGACCCACAGCTCTTGCAGGGCCACCGCGTGCTCATCTTCTCCCAGGTAGCACCCAAGGGCGCTGGGGACCCACAGACACCCCTGGGACCCCCAGAGCCCCATAGGGACCCGCAGCTCCTGCAGGGCCACCGCGTGCTCATCTTCTCCCAGGTAGCACCCAAGGGTGCTGGGGACCCATGGGGACCCATGGGGACCCCTGGGACCCACAGAGCCCCATAGGGACCCACAGCTCCTGCAGGGCCACCGCGTGCTCATCTTCTCCCAGGTAGCACCCAAGGGTGCTGGGGACATGTGGGGACCCACAGGGACCCCCGGGACCCACAGAGCCCCATAGGGACCCACAGACACCCCTGGGACCTCCAGAGCCCCATAGGGACCCACAGCTCCTGCAGGGCCACCGCGTGCTCATCTTCTCCCAGGTAGCACCCACGGGTGCTGGGGACACACGGGGACACACAGGGACCCCAGGGACCCACAGATCCCCATAGGGACCCGCAGACACCCCTGGGACCCACAGAGTCCCACAGGGACCCACAGCTCTTGCAGGGCCACCACGTGCTCATCTTCTCTCAGGTAGCACCCAAGGGTGCCCTGGCACCCACAGAGCCCTATAGGGACCCCTGAGACCCCCAGGGGACCCCTGAGGCCTCCAGTGCTCCCAGCGCCACCAACACCCCCTGCCAGCACCCCCAGCCCCGCGCCGGGTGCCCCCCAGCACCCATGGGTGCCCCGTCCCGCAGATGACCAAGATGCTGGACCTGCTCGAGGACTTCCTGGACTACGAGGGCTACAAGTACGAGCGCATCGACGGCGGCATCACGGGCGCCCTGCGCCAGGAGGCCATCGACCGCTTCAACGGTACGGCGCCGGGGGCCCAGGCGTCCGGGACGGGGGACCCACGCGTTCGGGTGCAGACGGGCGGTTTTGGGGTCTCCCTGACACCCCCGGGGGCAGTTTTGGGCGTAGATGGGGAGTATTTGGGTCTCCTGTTGTCCCCTGTCAAGTTTTGGGTGCAGATGGGGGGTTTTGGGGTCTTTCTGACACCCCAAGGGGCAGTTTCGGGTGAAGCCAGGGGGTTTTGGGGTCTCCCAGCCACCCTGGGTGCCGTTTTGGGTACAACCGGAGGGTATTTGAGTGTCCCTGGCACCCCGGGGGCAGTTCTGGGCGCAGCTGGGGGTATTTGGGTCTCTCTGACACCCCGGGGGCAGTTTCAGGCGCAGACGGGGGGTATTTGGGTCTCCCTGACACCCCAGGGGGCAGTTTTGGGCACTACTGGGGTGTATTTGGGTCTCCCTGACACCCTGGGGGGCAGTTCAGGGCACCACCGGGGGGTATTTGGGTCTCTGTGACACCCCAAGGGGCAGTTTCGGGTGCAGCTGGGGCGTATTTGGTTTTCCCTGACATCCCAGGGGGCGGTTTCAGGCGCAGCCGGGGGGTATTTGGGTGTCCTTGACACCCCGGAGGGGCAGTTCCGGGTGCAGTCGGGGGGTATTTGGGTCTCCCTGACACTGCGAGGGGCAGTTTCAGGCGCAGCTGGTGGATATTTGGGTCTCCCTGGCACGCTGGGGGGCAGTTTCGGGCGCCGCCATGGGGTATTTGGGTGTCCCTGACACCCCGGGGGCAGTTTCAGACACAGCCGGGGGGTATTTGGGTCTCCCTGACACCGCAGGGGCAGTTTGGGTGCCGCTGGGGGGTATTTGGGTCTCCCTGATACCCTGGGGGGCAGTTTTGGGCACCACCAGGTGGGTATTTGGGTGTCCCTGACACCCCAGGGGGCAGTTTCAGGCGCAGCCAGGGGGTATTTGGGTCTCCCTGACACCCCAGGAGCAGTTCAGGGCACCACCGGGGGATATTTGGGTGTCCCTGACGCCCGGGGGGCAGTTTCAGACACAGCCGGGGGGTATTTGGGTGTCCCTGACGCCCCGGGGGGCAGTTGGGGCGCCGCGGGCGGGCGCCGCGGTCCCCGTCGCCCACGGGTGCCCCCGCAGCGCCCGGCGCGCAGCAGTTCTGCTTCCTGCTGTCCACGCGCGCCGGCGGCCTCGGCATCAACCTGGCCACGGCCGACACCGTCGTCATCTTCGACTCCGACTGGAACCCGCACAACGACATCCAGGTGCCACCGCGCGGCCACCGCCTGTCCCCGCCCCCCGCGGCCCTCCCGGTGTCCCCAGGGTGGCCCCACACCAACATCCCCGCTGCCATCTCCCCGCTCCCGGGTCCCTCCCTGTGTCCCCACATCACCATGTCCCCATTCCTTTGTGGTGACCTTCATGGTGTCCCCGCTCCCGTGTCCCTCCCGGTGTCCTTGCATCACAACGTCCCCACTCCCTTGTGGTGACCTTCATGGTGTCCCCGCTCCTGTGTCCCTCCCCGTGTCCCCACATCACAACGTCCCCACTCCCTTGTGGTGACCTCCATGGTGTCCCCGCTCCCATGTCCCTCCCGATGTCCCCACATCACGGTGGCCTCTGTGAAGTCCCCACTCCCATGTCCCTCTTGGTGTCCCCAGATCATGGTGACCTTCATGGTGTCCCCACTCCCGTGACCCTCCCGGTGTCCCCACATTGTGGTGGCCTCCACAACGTCCCCCCTCCCGTGACCCTCCCGGTGTCCCCACATCACAACGTCCTCACTCCCTTGTGGTGACCTTCATGGTGTCCCCTCCCATGACCCTCCCGGTGTCCCCACATTGTGGTGGCCTCCACAACATCCCCGCTCCCATGTCCCTCCCCGTGTCCCCACATCATGATGTCCCCATTCCTTTGTGGTGACTTTCATGGTGTCCTCACTCCCATGACCCTCCCGCTGTCCCCACATCACGGTGGCCTCTGTGATGTCCCCACTCCCATGTCCCTCTTGGTGTCCCCAGATCATGGTGACCTTCATGGTATCCCTGCTCCCCTGTCCCTCCTGGTGTCCCCATGTCATGGTGGCCTCTGTGACATCCCCACTCCCATGTCCCTCCCAGTGTCCTCACATCGTGGTGACCTTCGTGGTGTCCCCACATTGGCATGGCCTTCACAGTGTCCCCCGCACCAATGTCCCCATCACCATCTCCCTGCTCCTGTGTCCCTCCTGGTGTCCCCACATTGAGGTGGCCTCCATGACGTCCCCACTCCCACATCCTTTCCACTGTCCCCACATCGTGGTGGCCTTCACGACGTCCCCGCTCCCATGTTCCTCCCGGTGTTCCCACATCATGGTGACCTTCATGGTGTCCCCGCTCCCGTGTTCCTCCCCTTGTCCCCACGCCGCGGTGGCCTTCCCGGTGTACCCACCGCTGTCCCCCCTTGCGCGCAGGCCTTCAGCCGGGCGCACCGCATCGGCCAGGCCAACAAGGTGATGATCTACCGCTTCGTGACGCGGGCCTCGGTGGAGGAGCGCATCACGCAGGTGGCCAAGCGCAAGATGATGCTCACGCACCTGGTGGTGCGTCCGGGGCTGGGCTCCAAGGCGGGCAGCATGTCCAAGCAGGAGCTCGACGACATCCTCAAGTTCGGCACCGAGGAGCTCTTCAAGGACGAGAATGAGGGTGAGTCGGGGCCTCCGGAGGCCGCGTCGCGTCGCGGTGGGGGTGACGAGGCCGTGTTGGGTTGCGTGAAGACACGTTGGGGTGTCCAAGGCCACGTTGGGTTGTGCTGGGGCCGTATGATGCCCATGTTGGGTCATCCAAGGCCACGTTGGGTTGTGTTGGGTGTGTGAGGCCATGTTGGGTCATCCAAGACCTCACTGGGTTGTGTGAAGACACGTTGGGGCGTCCAAGGCCACATTGGGTTGTGTTGGGGTGTGTGAGGCCGTGTTGGGTCATCCACAACCTCGTTGGGTTGCGTGAAGACACGTTGGGGCGTCCAAGGCTACGTTGGGTTGTGTTGGGGCTGTATGATGCCCATGTTGGGTCATCCAAGGCCATGTTGGGTGGCGTGAACACATGTTGGGTCATCCAAGGCCATGCTGGGTTGTGTTGAGTGTGTGAGGCCATATTGGGTCATCCAAGGCCACGTTGGGTTGTGTGAAGATGTGTTGGAGTGTCCAAGGCTGTGTTGGGTTGTGCTGGGGCCATATGATGCCCATGTTGGGTCACCCAAGGCCACACTGGGTTGCGTGAAGACACATGGGGCATCCAAGGCCACGTTGGGGTGTGTGAGGCCATATTGGGTCATCCAAGGCCACGTTGGATTGTGTTGAGCTGCATGAAGACACATTGGGTTATCCAAGGCCGCGTTGGGTTGTGTGAAGACACGTTGGGTCATCCAAGGCCACGTTGGGTTCCGTTGGGCATGTGAAGTCACGTTGGGTCATCCAAGGCCATGTTGGAGCACGTGAGACCACGCAAGGCCGTGCTGGGGCCATGTGATGCCCACGTTGGGCGTTACGAGGCTGCATGGGCTGTGCAAAGCCATGTTGGGTCATGTAAGACCACATAGGAGGACGTTAGACCACGCGAGGCCTTGTCGAGGCCATATTGGGCATGTGAGGCCTTGTTGGGCCATGTTGGCTCGTGTTGGGGCATGTGAAGCCCTGTTGGGCCATGCTGGTCCATGCTGGTGCATTGTGGGGCATGTTGGTCTGTGGGGCCATGTTAGGCCGTGTTGGGCCTTGCTGACCTTGGCGATGCGTGACGGTGACACATCAACGTGTGGCGGTGACACGACGCGACAGTGACACAACGTGACGGTCACATGTCAGTGTGTGGCGGTGACACGTCAACGTGTGGCATTGGCATGTCAACACGTGGCAGTGAAGCATCAATGTGTGGTGGTGACACGTCAGTCTGTGGTGGTGGCCCATCAAATGTGACGGTGACACATCAGAACATGGTAGTGACATGTCAATGTGTGGTGGTGACATGTCAAAATGTGGTGACATCAGCGCGTGGTAGTGGCACATGGTGGTGACACATGAACATGTGTTGGTGACATGTTAGCGCATGGCGGTGACACATCATCGCATGGCAGTGACACATCAACATGTGTTGGTGACACCTCAACACGTGTTGGTGTCACATCAACGTGTGTTGGCGCCCCATCAATGTGTGTTGGTGCCACATCAACGCGCGGCCGTGCCACGTCAACGCATGGTGGCACCACGTCAACGCTTGACGGTGACATGTCAACGCGTGTTGGTGCCACATCAACATGCAGTGGTGCCACGTCAACGCGTGTTGGTGCCATGTCAACACATGTTGGCTCCCCGTCAACAAGTGTTGACACCCCGTCAACGCGTGACCGTGACATGTCAACGCATGGCGGTGACACGTCACCGCGCGGCGCTGGCGGGGCCACGCGTGGCGCTGGCGCGGGTCCCGCCAGCGGCTGACGTGGGGCGGCGCAGGGGACAACAAGGAGGAGGACAGCAGCGTCATCCACTACGACAACGAGGCCATCGCGCGGCTCCTGGACCGCAACCAGGACGCCACCGACGACGCCGACGTGCAGAACATGAACGAGTACCTGAGCTCCTTCAAGGTGGCCCAGTACGTCGTGCGCGAGGAGGACAAGGTGGGCGCCCACGCGGGGACGGGGTGGGGGACAAGAGGGTGATGGAGATGGGGACGGTGAAGATGGAGGTGACGGAGCTGGGGACAAGGAGGTGACGGAGCTGGAGGGGACGGAGCTGGAGGGGATGGAGGTGGGACAAGGAGGTGACAGAGATGGGGATGAGGAGGTAATGGAGGTGGGGACAAGGAGATGATGGAGCTGGGGACAGTGGAGCTGGAGGGGACGGAGTTGGGGACAAGGAGGTGACGGAGATGGGAGAATGGAGCTGGAGGTGACGAAGGTGGAGGTGATGGAGCTGGAGGGGACAGAGATGGGGACAAGGAGATGATGGAGCTGGGGACGGTGAAGCTGGAGGTGACGGAGCTGGGGACAAGGAGGTGACGGAGCTGGAGGGGACAGAGCTGGAGGGGACGGAGATGGGGACAAGGAGGTGACAGAGATGGGGATGAGGAGATGATGGAGCTGGGGATGGTGGAGCTGGAGAGGACGGAGCTGGGGACAAGGAGGTGACGGAGATGGGGACAATGGAGCTGGAGGGGACAGAGATGGGGACAAGGAGGTGACGGAGATGGGGACGGTGAAGCTGGAGGTGACGGAGCTGGGGGCGAGGAGGTGATGGAGCTGGGGACAGCGAGATGATGGAGCTGGGGACAAGGAGGTGACAGAGATCGAGACGGTGGAGCTGGAGGTGACGGAGCTGAGAGACAAGGAGGTGATGGAGATGGGGACGAGGAGGTGATGGAGATGGGGACAGGGAGGTGATGGAGGTGGGGACAAGCAGGTGACAGAGTTGGAGGTAACAGAGCTGGGGAAAAGGATGCGACGGAGATGGGGACAAGGAGGTGATAAAGGTGGGGACAGTGGAGCTGGGGACAAGGAGGTGACGGAGCTGGGGATGATGGAGCTGAAGGTGACAGAGTGGGAGGTCACAGAGCTGTGGGTGACAGGATGATGGGGAAGGGGCCAATGGGGGTGACAGAACTGGGGCCAACAGCAGGAGACCACAGGAGTGCAGCGGAAGCCACCCTGTGCCCACGGCCACCCCCCCAGGTGGCCCGGTGACCTGGAGGGGCCGCCGCGAGGGTCACATCACCCATGGGTGCCCACAGATCGAGGAGATCGAGCGGGAGATCATCAAGCAGGAGGAGAACGTGGACCCCGACTACTGGGAGAAGCTGCTGCGGCACCACTACGAGCAGCAGCAGGAGGACCTGGCGCGCAACCTGGGCAAGGGCAAGCGGGTGCGCAAGCAGGTCAACTACAACGACGCCGCCCAGGAGGACCAAGGTGGGCGCGGGGACACCGGGGGACACAGGGGACACGGGGAAGGGGTCTGGGGGACACTGGGAGGACCAGACAAGCAGGTGTTGAGAACAGGTCAACTACAACCAAGACGTCCAGGAGGACCAAGGTGGGCGCGGGGACACCGGAGGACACGGGGGACACGGGAAAGGGGTCTAGGGGACACTGGGAGGACCAGACAAGCAGGTGTTCAGAACAGGTCAACTACAATGACAGCGCCCAGGAGGACCAAGGTAGGTGCTGGGGACATCGGGGACATGGGGAAGGGGTCTAGGGGACACTAGGAGGACCTGGGAGGACCAGACAAGCAGGTGTTGAGAACAGGTCAACTACAACGCCGCCGCGCAGGAGGACCAAGGTAGGCGCGGGGACACCGGGGCACATGGGGGACATGGGAAGGGAGTCTGGGGGACACTAGGAGGACCTGGGAGGACCAGACAAGCAGATGTTCAGAACAGGTCAACCACAACGCCGCTGCCCAGGAGGACCAAGGTAGGCGCGGGGACACCGGGGCACACAGGGCACACGAGAAAGGGGTCTAGGGGACACTAGGAGGCACTGGGAGGACCAGACAAGAGGGTGTTGAGAACAGGTCAGCTACAACCAAGACCTCCAGTAGGACCAAGGTGGGTGCTGGGGACACCGGGACAGATGGGGGACATGGGGAAGGGGTCTAGGATGCACTAGGAGGCTCTGGGAGGGCTTGGGAGAACCTGGAAGGACCAGACGAACAGGTATCGAGAACAGGTCAACTACAACCAAGACGTCCAGGAGGACCAAGGTGGGTGCTGGGGATGCTGGGGAATACAGAGGACACGGGGAAGGGGTCTAGGGGACACTAGGAGGACCCGGGAGGACCTGGAAGGACCAGAAAAGTAGGTGTTGAGAACAGCTCAACTACAACCATGACGTCCAGGAGGACCAAGGGGGTATTCACGGTGACAAGGGAGTATTGGGGGTCATGGGGTGTATTTGGGGGTGTGGTGTTGTGTGTGACGGGGACAGTGTTGAGGGGGACACGGAGGTGGCAAGGGAGACTCTTTGGGGTGGTTGTATTTGGGGCAATGAGAGACCTTTGAGGGTGACACCCTCTTGGGTGACAAGCGCCGCAGGTGACAAGGGAGCTCTTGGAGGTGACGAAAGGGACATTGGGATGGCAAAAGGGACATTGGGGTGACCAAGGGGGCACAGGGGGTGACAAGGGAGTATTTGAAGTGACTGGGGGAGTTCTTGTGGTGACACAGGCCACCGGGAGTGACCAGGGAGTGCTGGGGTGACAAGGAGGGTGTCCAGGTGACGGGGTCCCTGGGGTCCCCGTGCCCATGGGTGTCACTGTCCCCTGCAGACAACCAGTCCGAGTACTCGGTGGGCTCCGAGGAGGAGGACGAGGACTTCGACGAGCGGCCCGAGGGTGAGTGTCCCCTCCGTGTCCCCTCTGCAACCCTCCATGTCCCCTGTGTCCCCTCCGTGTCCCCTTCATGTCCCCTGTGTCCCCTCTGTGTCCCCTCTGCAACCCTTCATATCCCCTGTGTCCCCTCTGTGTCCCCTCTGCGTCCCCTCTGCAACCCTCCATGTCCCCTGTGTCCCCTCTGTGCCCCCTCCATGTCCCCTTGGTGTCCCCTACACGTCCCCTCTGCAACCCTCCATGTCCCCTGTGTCCCCTCCGCATCCCCTCCATGTCCCTCGGTGTCCCCTCTGCATCCTCTCTGTGTCCCCGGGGTGGCCCGGGGGACACTGGCGGTGGCCCCGGGAGCCCAAGGGCAGCCCCAGGGCCCGTGTCCCCTCCGTGTCCCCAATGTCCCCAATGTCCCCAGGCCGGCGCCAGTCCAAGCGGCAGCTACGGAACGAGAAGGACAAACCGCTGCCCCCGCTGCTGGCCCGCGTGGGCGGCAACATCGAGGTGAGGACGCGGCCCCGAGCCCCCGTTTCTGCCCGTTTCCGCCCGTTTCCACCCGTTTTTGCCCATTCCTGCAGGTTTTGGGGTTCAACACGCGGCAGCACAAGGCTGACGCCCCGTTTCTGCCTGTTTTTGCCTGTTTTTTCCCGTTTCCACAGGTTTTGGGGTTCAACACGCGGCAGCGCAGGGCTGACGGGGCATTCCTGCCCGTTTCCACCCGTTTCCACCCGTTTTTGCCCATTCCTGCAGGTTTTGGGGTTCAACACGCGGCAGCGCAGGACTGACGCCCCATTTCTGCCCGTTTTTGCCCGTTTTTGCCCATTCCCGCAGGTTCTGGGGTTCAACACGCGGCAGCGCAGGGCTGACGCCCCGTTTCTGCCCGTTTTTGCCCGTTTTTTCCCGTTTCCGCAGGTTCTGGGGTTCAACACGCGGCAGCGCAGGGCTGACGGGGCGTTCCTGCCCATTTTTGCCCGTTTTTTCCCGTTCCACAGGTTCTGGGGTTCAACACGCGGCAGCGCAGGGCTGACGCCCCGTTTCCTCCCGTTTTTGCCCGTTTTTGCCCGTTTCCGCAGGTTCTGCGGTTCAACACGCGGCAGCGCAGGGCTGACGCTCCGTTCCTGCCCATTTTTTCCCGTTTTTTCCCGTTTCTGCAGGTTCTGGGTTCAACACGCGGCAGCGCAGGGCTGACGCCCCGTTTCTGCCCATTTTTGCCCGTTTTTTCCCGTTTCCGCA
>NW_028289858.1:0-47092 GCF_059628265.1 Tinamus guttatus | reverse complement strand
GACACGTGGGGGGACACGTGGGGACATGGGGACAACATGGGGACACGTGGGGGGGACATGTGGGGACAGTGTGGGGGCAGCATGGGGACATGCGGGGACATGTGGGGACAGCGGGGGGACAGCAGGGGGGACATGGGGACGACATGGGGACAGCACGGGGGACACGTGGGGACATGGGGACAACATGGGGACACACGGGGGGGACATGTGGGGACAGTGTGGGGGCAGCATGGGGACATGTGGGGACAGCGGGGGGACAGCAGGGGGACATGGGGACGACATGGGGACAGGACGGGGACACGTGGGGGGACACGTGGGGACATGGGGACAACATGGGGACACGTGGGGGGGGGGACATGTGGGGACAGTGTGGGGGCAGCATGGGGACATGCGGGGACAGTGGGGGGGCACGTGGGGACATGGGGATAGCATGGGGACACGCGGGGGGACACGTGGGGGCACGTGGGGACACCGTGAGGACAATGTGGGGACAGCAGGGGACATAGGGACAGCACAGGAATACACAGGGGGACACGTGGGGACAGTATGGGGACATGCGGGGACACGCGTGGGGGCACATGGGGACAGCATGGGGACATGGGGACAGCGGGGGGGGACAGCAGGGGGGACATGCAGGGACAGCACGGGGACAGGACGGGGACACGTGGGGACAGCGGAGGGACAGCAGGGGGACACGCGGGGACAGCGTGGGGACAGCATGGGGACATACGAGGGGACATGTGGGTGGTAGCGTGGGGACGACACGTGGGGACATGCGGGGACATGCAGGGACAGCAGGGGGCACATGGGGACAGCGTGGGGACAGCACAGGGACACGCGGGGGGACACGGGACAGTGGGGGGGCACATGGGGACATGGGGACAGCATGGGGACATGCGGGGGGACACACGGGGACAGCGTGGGGGCACATGGGGACAGTGGGGGGCACATGGGGACAGCATGGGGACATGCGGGGACAGCGGGGGGGCATGTGGGGACAGCATGGGGACATACGAGGGGACACGTGGGGACAGCGTGGGGGATGTGGGGACGTGGGGGGGACACGGGGGGACACGTGGGGGCACATGGGGACACGCAGGGGGGGCACGTGGGGACAGTGGGAGGACATGGGGACAGCACAGGGATATGTGGGGGGACACGTGGGGACAGTACGGGGACATGCGGGGACAGCATGGGGACACGCGGGAACAGCGGGGGGCATGTGGGGACAATGTGGGGACATGCGGGGACATGGGGGGATTGTGGGGACATGGTGACGCGCTGGGGATGTCCCCCTGGGGACGTCCCGTGGGGACTCTCTGGGGCCGAGGGGACCCCCTGGGGACACGGTGGGGACCCCTTGGGGACACGATGGGGACCCCTTGGGGACCCCGTGGGGACACGCTGGGGACACCCGCAGGTGAACGGCGTGGACCTGCGCAGCGCCACCCATGAACAGGCCGCGGTGGCCCTCAAGAACGCCGGCCAGAGCGTCACCATCGTGGCCCAGTACAAGCCCGAGGGTGAGGGGAGGGGGCGCCCCCAAACCCCCCGACCTGTCTCACCGCTGTCCGCCTGTTGCTTCTCACCGTTGTCCGCCTGTTGCTTCTCACCGTTGTCCGCCTGTTGCTCCCCTCACCCTCCTGCTGCTGCTCACCCTTGCGCCTGTCTCTCCTCCCCACTGTCTGCCTGTTGTTCCTGTCATCCTCCTGCTGCTGGCCACCCTCTGCCTGTCTCTTCTCCCTGCTGTCCGCCTGTTGCTCCTCACTGCCGTCTACCTGTTGCTCCCGTTCTCCCCACTGTCCGCCTGTTGCTGCCATCACCCTCCTGCTGCTGCTCACCCCCCACCTGTCCATCCTCCGTGTTTTCTACTTGTCTCTCCTCCCTGCTGTCCGCCTGTTGCTCCTCACTGCTGTCTGCCTGTTCCTCCGCACTGTCCGCCTGTTCCTACCTGCTGTCCGCCTGTCGCTCCTCCCTGCTTCCACCTGTCCCTCCTCGCCACTGTCCACCTGTTGCTCCTTACCGCCTGTTCCTACCTGCTGTCCACCTGTTGCTCCTCACTGCTGTCCGCTTGTTCCTACCTGCTGTCTGCCTGTCGCTCCTCACTGCTGTTCGCTTGTTCCTACCTGCTGTCCGCCTGTTGCTCCTCACTGCTGTCCACCTGTTGCTCCTGTCACCCTCCTGCCTGTCTCCCCTCCCCGCTGCCCACTCGTCCCTCCGACCCCAACCCTGTCCCCCTCCGCCTGTAACTGCCTGTTGCTCCCCTCCAGAGTACAGCCGCTTCGAGGCCAAGATCCACGACCTGCGGGAGCAGCTGCTGAGCAGCAGCCTGGGCTCGGGGACGGCCTCGCTGCGCAGCAACCCCAAGCGCGGCTTCTACATCCGGTGCGTGGCGCGCCGCCGCCGCCGCCGCCGCCTGTAGCCCGGCCGCCTGTAGCCTGACGGCGCCTGTCGCCGCAGGGCGCTGTTCGACTACGACAAGAGCAAGGACTGCGGCTTCCTGAGCCAGGCGCTGAGCTTCCGCTTCGGCGACGTGCTGCAGGTGCTGGACGCGTCCGACGAGGAGTGGTGGCAGGCGCGGCACGCGCGCCCCGACGCGCCCGCGCGCGGCCTCGGCTTCGTGCCCAGCAAGAGACGGTGCGCGGGGGGGGGCTGGGGGGGATTGGGGCGATTTGGGGGGGATTGGGGGTGTCTAGGAGGGGTATTGGGGCGATTTGGGGGGGATTGGGGGTGTCTAGGAGGGGTATTGGGGATTGGGGGAATTGGGGCGATTTGGGGGGGATTGGGGCGATTTGGGGGGATTGGGGGTGTCTAGGAGGGGTATTGGGGGGTATTGGGGGGGATTGGGGGTGTCTAGGAGGGGTATTGGGGGGTATTGGGGCGATTTGGGGGGGATTGGGGGTGTCTAGGAGGGGTATTGGGGCGTCTAGGAGGAGGCATTGGGGGGAATTGGAGGGGAATTGGGGGAATTGGGGAGGGGCATTGGGGTGCTTTGGGGGGTATTGGGGTGTCTAGGAGGCGGTATTGGGGGGGATTGGGGTGTCTGGGAGGGGGTATTGGGGTGTTTGGGGCATCTGGGGGGGTATTGCGGTGCTTTGGGGGGGATTGGGGTGTCTAGAAGGGGTATTGGGGTGTCTAGGAGGGGGCATTGGGGTGAATTGGCGGGGATGGGGGGTATTGGGGTGTCTAGGAGAGGTATTGGGGGTATTGGGGGGGATTGGGGCATCTAGGATGGGGCATTGGGGGTGATTTGGGGTATTGGGGTGTCTAGGAGGGGGTATTGGGGTGTTTTGGGGATACTGGGGTGTCTAGGAGGGGTATTGGGGTGATTTGGGGTGTCTAGGAGGGGGCATTGGGGCAATTTGGGGGCACTGGGGGGGCTGGGACAGGCGTTGGGGGGGGTTGGGGTGATTCTGGGGGGGGTCGGGGGGGGGTCACTGGCAGCCCCGGTGCCCCCCCCAATCCCGTGTCCCCCCCCCCAGGGTGGAGCGGCGGGAGTGGACGCGGCTAAAGGCCAAGGTGAGGGGCACCCGGGGGGAGGGGGCGGTGACATCACTGGGAGGGGGTGGTGACATCACCGGGGGTGATGACATCACGCGGGGGGGAGGGGGTGACACCGCAGGAGGGCTCCGCCCCCCCCGCCCCGCCCCCCCCTCACGCTCTCTCTCCTCTCCGGCGCCTCCCCCGGGCCAGGACCGGGTGCCCGGATCGGGCTCGCAAGGTGGGTGACGCCCTGTCCGCCTGTTCCCCTCCGCCTGTAGCCCCCACCCTGGTCTGCCTGTTGGCCCCCCCATCCTCCTGTCACCCCCTTTCCACTTTTCCCTTTCTGCGTCTTCCTCCTTTTCGGCCTGTTTCCGTCTTTTCCGCCTGTCTCTCCCTGTCCGCCTCTTCCCCCTTTCCACCTGTCTTGCTGTCCACCTGTTTCCTCCCCTTTTCACCTGTTTTCCCTGTCCATCTGTTCCCATCTGCCTCTCCCTCCCTCTTCCACCTGTTCCCTGCCGTCCACCTGTTCCTCCTCGCCTGTAACCCGCCTCCCCAGTCCGCCTGTTGCTCCCTTTCTGCCTCTTCCCCCCAGTCTGCTGGTCCGCCTGTTCCCCCTCTTTCCACCTGCCCCCTCCCCCCGTCCGCCTGTTCTCCCGGTCCGCCCGTCTCCCCCCATCTACCTGTCGCTCCGGCCGCCTGTTCCCGGCCGCCGGGTGACGCCGCCGTCCCCGCAGGGCGGGAGGACACCGTGCTGAGCTACGAGACGGTGACACAGATGGAAGGTGGGTGTATGGGGGAGGGTCCCGGACGCCTGGGCCCCTCAATGGCAGGAGTGGGGGGCGGTCCCGGACGCCTGGGCCCGCTGACCCCCCCGCCCCTCCCCCAGTGCACTACGCCCGGCCCATCATCATCCTGGGCCCCACCAAGGACCGCGTGAACGACGACCTCCTGTCCGAGTTCCCCGACAAGTTCGGCTCCTGCGTCCCCCGTGAGACACGGGGACACGGGGGGACACTGGGGACACGAGGGACATGGAAGGACATGGGGGGCACAGGGGGACGTGAAGGGACATGGGGAGGCAAGAAGGGACATGGAGAGACATTGGGGACATGGGGGGACATGGGGGGCATGAGGGGACATGGGGGGAACATGTGGGGACACTGGGGACATGGGGATATGGAGGGGACATGGAGGGACACAGAAGACATTGAAGGACATGGGAGGCCCTGTAGGGACATGGAGGGACACGGACATGGGGGAATATTGGGGACATGGAGGGACATGAGAGGCCATGGAGGGACATGGGGGACATGGATACGGGGGGACATGGAGGGACACGGAGGACATGGGAGACATGGGGGGACATTAGGGACATGGGGACATGAGGGACATGGGTGGCACAGGGGGACATGGGGAGACATGGGGGGCATGAGAGGACATGGGGGAACATGTGGGGACACTGGGGACGTGGAGAGACATGGAGGGACATGGGGGACATGGGATCATGGAGGGGACATGGAGGGACACAGAGAACACTGAAGGACATGGGAGGCAATGGAGGGACATGGAGGGACACGGGGGGACGTGGGGGGATATTGAGGACATGGAGGGACAAAGGGGGACATGGAGAGACATTGGGGACATGGACACGGGGGGACATGGAGGACATGGGAGACATGGGGGGACATTAGGGACATGGGGACATAGGGGACACAGCGGGACATGGGGAGATATTGGGGACATGGGGGGACATGGAGGGATATGGGGGGACATGAGAAGCCATGTAGGGCCATGGGGACATGTGATCATGGAGGGGACACGGAGGGACACAAAGGACATTGAAGGACATGGGAGGCCCTGTAGGGACATGGAGGGACACGGGGGGACGTGGGGGAATATTGGGGACATGGAGGGACATGGGGGGACATAGAGGGACGTGGGGGGATATTGGAGACATGGGGGGAAATGGACGGACATGGCGGGGGACACGAGAGACCATGTAGGGACATGGGGGGATATGGGGACATAGAGGGACATGGGGGCACGAAGGGACACAGGGGGACACAGGGGGACATGGAGGGACGTGGGGGGACATGAGTGGCCATGTAGGGACATGGGGGGACGTGGAGGGACATGGGGACACGGAGGGACACAGGGGGACATCAGGGACACAGGGGGACATTGGGGGACACTGGGGGGACATTGGGGACCCTGGGGGACATTGGGGACCCTGGTGCCGCCGCGGCGCAGACACGACGCGGCCCAAGCGGGACTACGAGGTGGACGGGCGGGACTACCACTTCGTGGCGTCGCGGGACAAGATGGAGAAGGACATCCAGGGCCACAAGTTCATCGAGGCCGGCCAGTACAACAGCCACCTGTACGGCACCAGCGTGCAGTCCGTGCGCGAGGTGGCCGAGCAGGTGACGAGGGCGGTGACGGCGGCGCGGTGACGGCGTCGCGGTGTCGCTGCCGTCGCGGTGACGCCGTCGTCGCGGTGACGCCGCAGGGCAAGCACTGCATCCTGGACGTGTCGGCCAACGCGGTGCGGCGGCTGCAGGCCGCCCAGCTGCACCCCATCGCCATCTTCATCCGCCCCAAGTCCCTGGAGAACGTGCTGTGAGCGCGGGGGCGGGGCCTGCGAGGAGGGGGCGGGGTCTATTCAGAGGGGGCGGGGCTTGGGGATGGAGTGGGGTGAGGTATAAGGGAGTGGGTGAGGGTAAAGGGCCTGCGGGGAAGGGGGCGGGGCCTGCGGGGAGGGGGCGGGGTCTACCCAGAGGGGGCGGGGTCTATTTGGAGGAGGCGGGGCTTGGGGATGGAGTGGGGTGAGGTATAAGGGAGTAGGCGAGGGCAGAGGGCCTGCGGGGAAGGGGGCGGGGCCTGCGGGGAGGGGAGTGGTCTGCTTGGAGGAGGTGGGGTCTATTAGAAGGAGGCGGGGCTTGGGGATAGGGTGGGGTGAGGTATAAGGGAGTGGGTGAAAGCAGAGAGCCTGTGGGGAGGGGGGCGTGGCCTGCAGGGAAGGGGAGGAGCCTGCGGGGAGGGGGCTGCATGCAGGGGGTGGGGTCTGTTTGGAGGAGGTGGGGTCTATTAGAAGGAGGCGGGGCTTGGGGATAGGGTGGGCTGAGGTATAAGGGAGTGGGTGAAGGCAGCCTGCATGGAAGGGGGCGGGGCCTGCAGGGAAGGGGAGGAGCCTGCAGGGAAGGGGAGGGGGCTGCATGCAGGGGGTGGGGTGGGATCAGGAGCAGGGGGCGGGGTGGGATCGGGAGCAGGGGGCGTGGCCTACGGAGACAGGGCGTGGCCTATCAAGGGGCGGGATCTGGGAGAGGGGGGCGGGGCTCGGGCATCCCTGCTGTTTCCCCCTTGCCCCCTCCCCATGGTGGAGCTGGGTGGCCCCATTCGCTGTGGGCGGGTCCCCGGGGGGCGGGGCGTGTCCCCGGGGGCGGGGCGTGCCGGGGGGCGTGCCGGTGCAAGCCCCGCCCCGCAGGGAGATCAGCAAGCGGGTGACGGAGGAGCAGGCGCGCAAGGCGTTCGAGAGGGCCACCAAGCTGGAGCAGGAGTTCACCGAGTGCTTCTCGGGTGCGGGGACGCCCGGGGGACACCGCACGGGGGGACACGGGGGGACACGGCCACCCCCATGGGGACACCCAGGGGACACCCCACGGGGGGACACAGGGGGACACGGCCACCCCCATGGGGGACACACGGGGCCCCACGGCCACCCGCATGGGGACTCACAGCCACTCCTTGGGACCCATAACCACCCCCTGGGGACCCATAACCACCCCCTGGCCCCATAACCACCCCCTGGGGACCCACAACCACCACCCAGGGCCCCATAACCGCCACGTAGGGACCCATAGCCACCACCCAGGGTCCCATAACCACCCCCTGGGAACCCATAACCAACACACAGGGCCCCATAACCACCCCCTGGGAACCCATAACCACCACCAGGGCTCCATAACCACCCCTGGGGACCCATAACCACCCCCTGGCCCCATAACCACCCCCTGGAGACCCACAACCACCACCCAGGGCTCCAAAACCACTCCTGGGGACCCATAACCACCCCCTGGGGACCCATAACCACCCTGTAGGGACCCATAACCACCACCCAGGGCCCCAGAACCACCCCCTGGGGACCCATAATCACCCCCTGGGGACCCATAACCAGCACATAGGGACCCATAGCCACCCCTGGGGACCCATAGCCACCACCCAGGGCCCCATAACCACCACGTAGGGCCCTATAACCACCCCCTGGGGACCCATAACCACCCCCTGGGGACCCACAACCACCCCCTGGCCCCATAATCACCCCCTGGGGACCCATAGCCACCACCCAGGGCCCAATAACCACCCCTGGGGACCCATAACCAACACACAGGGCCCCATAACCACCCCCTGGGGCCCCATAACTACTACGTTGGGCCCCCATAACCACCCCCTGGGGACCCAAAACCACCACCCAGCGCCCCATAACCAGCACGCAGGGACCCAGAGCCGCCCCCTGGGGGGACCCCCGTGCCCCACAGCCCACCCCCCAACCCGGCCGTTGCCCCGCAGCCATGGTGGAGGGCGACAGCTTCGAGGAGATCTACCACAAGGTGAAGCGGGTCATCGAGGAGCTCTCGGGGCCCTACATCTGGGTGCCGGCCCGCGAGAGACTCTAGGGGCGGGGGGCAGCCCCCCACGGCGAGGCCGGGACCCCCCGGCGCCCCCCAAGGAGCCCTTGGAGACCCCACGGAGGACACTGGAGGCGCCCAAGGCACCATTGGAGACTCCATGGAGCTACTGGAGGCCCCTAAGGCACCACTGGAGACCCCCAAGGAGCCCTTGGAGACCCCACGGAGACACTGGAGGCCCCCAAGGCACCATTGGAGACCCCCAAGGAGCCCTTGGAGACCCCATGGAGCAACTGGAGCCCCCCAAGGCACCGTTGGAGACCCCCATGGACCCACTGGAGACCCCCCAAGGAGCCCTTGGATGCCCCCATGGAGCGACTGGAGCCCCTGGAGACCCCATGGAGCCACTGGGGGTCCCTAAGGCACCGTTGGAAGCCCCTAAGGCACCATTGGAGACCCCCAAGGAGCCCTTGGAGACCCCACGGAGACACTGGAGGCCCCCAAGGCACCATTGGAGACCCCATGGAGTGACTGGAGGTCCCTAAGGCACCACTGGAGCCCCCCAAGGAGCCCTTGGAGGCCCCATGGAGCGACTGGAGCCCCCCAAGGAGCCCCTGGAGACCCCATGGAGCCACTGGGGGTCCCTAAGGCACCATTGAAGCCCCCCAAGGAGCCCTTGGAGACCCTGTGGACCCACTGGGGGTCCCTAAGGCACCGTCGGAGCCCCCCAAGACACCATTGGAGCCCCCCCAAGGAGCCCTTGGAGACCCTATGGACCCACTGGGGGTCCCTAAGGCACCATTGGAGCCCCCCAAGACACCATTGGAGCCCCCCCAAGGAGCCCTTGGAGACCCTATGGACCCACTGGGGGTCCCTAAGGCACCGTTGGAGCCCCCCAAGACACCATTGGAGCCCCCCCCAAGGAGCCCTTGGAGACCCTATGGACCCACTGGGGGTCCCTAAGGCACCGTTGGAGCCCCCCAAGACACCATTGGAGCCCCCCCAAGGAGCCCTTGGAGACCCTATGGACCCACTGGGGGTCCCTAAGGCACCGTTGGAGCCCCCCAAGGCACCATTGGAGCCCCCCAAGGAGCCCTTGGAGACCCCACAGAGCCATTGGAGGCCCCTAAGGCACCGTTGGAGCCCCCCAAGGAGCCCTTGGAGACCCCACAGAGCCATTGGAGGCCCCTAAGGCACCGTTGGAGCCCCCCAAGGCACCATGGGACCCACTGGAGCGCCCCAAGGAGCCCTTGGGAGACCCTATGGACCCACTGGAGCCCCCCAAGGAGCCCTTGGGAGACCCTATGGACCCACTGGAGCCCCCCAAGAAGCCCTTGGAGACCCCATGGAGCTACTGGAGCCCCCAAGGAGGCCTTGGAGACCCCATGGACCCCCCACCACGGCACAGTCGGACCCGCCAGCACCGCCTGGACCCCCCCATGGAGCCATTGGAAACGTGCCCCCCCCTCCGTGTCCATGGAGACCCCCAAGGCACCATTGGAGACCCCCGCCCCGCCATGGCACAACTGGACACCCAGCACCAGCCGGACCCCCCCCCTCAACATGGGGCCACTGGACCTTCCCCCACGGAGCCACCGGAGACCCCTATGGCACAACGGGACCCCCCCCAGCACCGGCCGGCTCCCCCCATGGAGACCCCCCCGGTGGGGTTGGAGCCCTACGGAACAACTGGAGACCCCCCCGGCGCTGCTGGACCCCCCCACGGGGCCACTGGAGACCCCCACGATGGGGGTTGGACCCTCCCGGTACCATTGGACCCCCCCCTGGCTACAACACCATTGGAGACCCCCCCCATGTCACAGTCGGACACCCCCTCAAGCCCATGGGGACGCTCCCAAGCCATGGGACCCCCCCCATATCCCACGTTGGGGGGGGGGGGGGAGCGCTGTCCCCCCTCCCGTTTCGATTTGCCGAAGTGGGGGGGTCCCCCACCCCCCTCCAGCTCCATAGGGCCCGGGCATCCGATTTTTCCTTTTTTTTTGGAGGGGGGGAGCCGCTTTTGGACTCGATTTTTGTACATATAATCTCTATATTTGTATGCGCGGGGGAAAGGGGGGGCCGCCCCCCCACCCCGAACTGAGCCCCCCCCCAAATTCCCTTCCTACCTTCCTCGAGGGGCTCCCGAGGTCCCGGTTGGGCGGGGGGCGGCGGGGGAGGGATAAGAGAGTATTTTGCATAGAAACGTTATGGCCGCAGCAAAGGCGGGAATAAAGCGAGTCGCGAGGCGCCCGCTGCTCCCTCAGGAGCCTCGGGAATGGCGGGAAAGGGAGGGATAACGCGGCGTCGCCTCAGGAATGGCGGGAAAGGGAGAAGGTAACGCGGCGTCGCCTCAGGAATGGCGGGGGGGGGGAGTGGTCACGTGGCGTCGCCTCAGGAAAGGGCGGGAAGCGCCGCGAGCAGCCAACCGGGGGGCGGGGCCTGGCGCGCAGCCAATGAGGAGCGCGCCTGGGGGGTGGGCTTGGCTCGCAGCCAATGAGGAGCGCGCGGGGGGGTGATTGGCAGATGCCGGAGCGCTGTGGGCGGGGCCGGCCGCGGAGGGAGGAGGGGGCGGGGCCACGCCGCTTGAGTGGCGTGGTGCCCAGCCAATGGGGAGCGCGGACGGATGGTGATTGGTCGAGGGGAGCGCTGAGGGCGGGAAAGGGGCGGGGCTCCCCCATTGGGCACGTGTCCCCCTCCCCCCCATCCAAACAGGCTTTTTTTTTTTCCCCAAAAACCACAGATTTTCCCCCTAAATCAGGTGTTTTTTTCCCCAAAACACCCCGGGGCTTTTATGTACTTTTCACAGCGCAGGATTTAAGGAAAAAAGGCCCAAAAACGGGAAAAATGAGGAGGGGGGCAGATTCCACCCCAAAAAGACTTTATTGGGGGGGGGAGGTTTCCGGAAGGGGGGGAGGGGGTTGGTCCCTGGGCGGCCATCTTGGTGTGGGGCAGCGGCCATCTTGGTGTGGGGTGCCCTGCTCCTCTGCCCCCCCCATAATGTGGGGCGGGATCTGGGGGGTCCTATGGAGTATTGGGGGGGGTCCCTGAGCTGTGGGGCAGCCCCCCAAGTGCCCTGAGCCGGGGGTGGGGGGCGGAGCTATGGGTCAACCGCCCCCCCGATTTACTCGCTATGGGGCAGATCCACCCCCATTTAACCGCTATGGGGCAGATCCCAGGATCTATGGGGCAGCCCCAAGGATCTATGGGGCAGATCCCCCCCTGCTATGGGGCAGCCCCCTCCTTGTGACCCCCCTCCCATATTCCATGGGGCAGCCTCAGTTTCCCTAGTGACAAGGTGGGGGGGGGGTCCTGGGATCTATGGGGCAGATCCAGGGATCTATGGGGCAGATCTCAGGATCTATGGGGCAGATCCGCCCCCCCTGGCTATGGGGCAGCCCCCAGGATCTATGGGGCAGCCCCAGGGATCTATGGGGCAGATCCGCCCCCCGGCTATGGGGCAGCCCCCAGGATCTGTGGGGCAGATCCCAGGATCTATGGGGCAGCCCCAAGGATCTATGGGGCAGATTCCCCCCCTGCTATGGGGCAGCCCCCCCCTTGTGACCCCCCCCCCTTTTCCATGGGGCAGCCTCAGTTTCCCTAGTGAAAGGTTGGGGGGTGTCTTGGGATCTATGGGGCAGCCCCCAGGATCTATGGGGCAGATCCCCCCCCGCTATGGGACAGCCCCCCACCTTGTGCCCCCCTTTTCCATGGGGCAGCCTCAGTTTCCCTAGTGACAAGGTGGGGGGGGGGTCCTGGGATCTATGGGGCAGCCCCAGGGATCTATGGGGCAGATCCGCCCCCTGGCTATGGGGCAGATCCCAGGATCTATGGGGCAGCCCCCAGGATCTATGGGGCAGATCCCCCCCTCCGCTATGGGGCAGCCCCCCCCTCATTCCCCCTTCCCGTGCGGCGCCCCCCGGTAGTACAGGAACTGCCCCAACAACAGCGCGTTACAGGCGGCGGCGGCGGCGGCCGCCAGCGTCACCAGCGCGTCCCCGGTGTCCTGTGGGGGTGACAGCGCCCGGCGGGGCGGGTGTCACCGCGACGTCACCATGGTGACACCCCCCCGGTGTGTGTGTGTGTTCCCGCACAGCCGGTACCTGCAGGGAGGTGAAGACGCGGGCCAGGGACCCCCCCAGCAACAGCCCCGCGGTGACACCCGACAGCTGCCCCGTGTGGCCCTGGCGGTAGTTGGTGGCCGCCTGTAGCAGCTGGGGGGTGACAACAGGGGACAAAGCGTGGGGTGACAAAGGGGGGACACACAAAGGGGCCAAGGTTGGGGGGGGACATGAGGGGATAAGAAGGGGTGACAAAAGGGGACAGGGGACAATCGGGCCCCCCCGATTGGGGCCCAGGCGTCCGGGTGACTTCCCACAACCCACCCCCCCGACAGTGTGTCCGGGAGGGGCCCAGGCGTCCGGGACCCCCCTTCCCATCCCAGGAAGGGCCCAGGCGTCCGGGATCCCCCCCATATCCCAGAAAGGGCCCAGGCGTCCGGGACCCCCTTTGCCCCCCATCCCCATCCCAAGAGGGGCCCAGGTGTCTGGGACCCCCCCCCCCCCAACATCCCAAGAGGGGCCCAGGCGTCCGGGACCCCCTTTACCCCCCCCTTATGTCCCAGAAAGGGCCCAGGCGTCCGGGATTCCCCCCATGTCCCAGGAGGGGCCCAGGCATCCGGGCCCCCCCCTCCCCATCCCAAGAGGGGCCCAGGTGCCCGGGTCCATCCCCCCCGTCCCAGGAGGGGCCCAGGTGTCCAGGACCCCCCCTCCCCATCCCTTAAAGGGCCCAGGCGTCCGGGACCCCCCTCTTTGTGTCCCAGGAGGGGCCCAGGTGTCCGGGACCCCCCTCCATATCCCAGAAAGGGCCCAGGCGTCCGGGACCCCCTTTAGCCCCCCCCCATTCCCAGAAAGGGCCCAGGCGTCCGGCCCCCCCACCCTTTGTATCCCAGGAGGGGCCCAGGCGTCCGGGATCCCCCCCATATCCCAGGAGGGGCCCAGGCGTCCGGGTCCATCCCCCCCATATCCCAGGAGGGGCCCAGGCGTCCGGGATCCCCCCCATATCCCAGAAAGGGCCCAGGCGTCCGGGACCCTCTTTGACCCGCCCCCCATCCCAGAAAGGGCCCAGGCGTCCGGGACCCCCTTTACCCCCCCCTTAATCCCAGGAGGGGCCCAGGCGTCCGGCCCCCCCCGCTCACCCTCCCGGCCGCCACCAGGGGGACGTTCGTGGCCTGCAGGGCCGTGACCAGGGGGGGCGGCGCCAGCGGCGACACCAGGACCCCCAGGAGGGCCCCATAGAGCAGCAGCAGCAGCAGCCCTGGGGGGGGGGGGGGGGTCACGTGAGGGGGGGGGTGTCACGTGAGGGGGGGGCCCAGGCGTCCGGGGGGGGGGGGGGTCGCATAGAGGAGGGGGGGCCCAAGTGTCTGGGGAGGGGGGGGGTCCCATAGGGTAGGAGGGGCCCAGGCATCCGGGGGGGGGTCACATGGGGGGGCCCAGGCGTCCGAGGGGGGGCCCAGGCATCCAGGGTGGGGGGGGGGGGTCACATGGGGGGGCCCAGGCGACCGGGGGGGGGTCACAGAGGGGAGGGGGGGGCCCAGGCGTCCGGGGGGGGGGGTCACATGGGGGGGGCCCAGGCGTCCGGGGGGAGGGGGCGGTTCCCACCTCGTGCCGTCTGCCCCCGGAAGTGCAGGATGAGGAAGACGACGGCCCCGGTCTGCAGGATGAGGAAGAGCGCCTCACCCCACGCGCTACGGGGGGGGGGAATGGGGAGGGGCTTAGCGCCAGGCCCCGCCCCCAAAACAACCCCCCCCCCCCCGGCCCCCCATGGGGACCCCCCACCCCTGAGAGCGGCTGTGGACCTTGGCCCCGCCCCCTGTCTTCTTGGCCCCGCCCCCTGTCTTGGCCCCGCCCCTCCCCGAGTCTCCGCCCGCCTCGTCGGGAAGCTCTGGGGGGAGCCCGAAGGCCCCGCCCCCGCTCCTGACCCCGCCCCTTAGCCCCGCCCCCTTAAAGGGACTCAGCAATGGGCACACAAGCCCCGCCCCTTCCCATAGCCCCGCCCACATAGAGCGACCCAACGGGTGATTGCATAAGCCCCGCCCCTCCCCGAGGCCCCGCCCCTCCCCGAGTCTCCGCCCACCTAATTGGGGAGCTCTGTGTAGGCCCCGCCCCCAACCACCGATCGGCCCCGCCCCTAACCCCGCCCACCTAAAGGGATCCAGCAATTGCCACATAGGCCCCGCCCCTCCCAAAGCCCCGCCCTCCCCGTGGCCCCGCCCACCTAACTGGGAAGCTCTGGGTGTTTAGGCCCCGCCCCCACGCCCCACCCCCTCCCTAACCAGCGCCAGGCCCCGCCCCTACCCCGTAGCCCCGCCCACCTAAAGGGATCCAGCAATGGTCACATAGGCCCCGCCCCCTCCCCAAAGCCCCGCCCCTCCGCGAGGCCCCGCCCACCTGAAGGGGAAGCCGTGGGTCAGGGCGTAGGCGGTGGCCCCGCCCATCGCGAGCAGCTCCAGCAGCCCCGCCCCCACGCTGAGCCCCGCCCCGCTGCGCGCGCGCAGGAGGCGGAGCACCTGGGGGAGCTTCACTGCGCGCAACGTCAGCAGCCGCCCCCCCGGAAACGCGCGCCGCCCGGAACCAACGACACCCCGGAACCAAAGATACCCCCGGAACCAAAGATAACCCCGGAACCAAAAACACCTGGGACCAAAGACACCCCGGAACCAAAGATACCCGGAACCAAAAACACCCCCGGAACCAAAAACACCCCCGGAACCAAAGATACCCGGAACCAAAGACACCCGGGACCGAAGATACCCCCGGAACCAAAGATACCCCCGGGACGAGAGACACCCAGGACCAAAGACACCCCCGGAACCAAAAACACCTGGGACCAAAGACACCCCGGAACCAAAGACACCCCCAGAACCAAAGATACCCCCGGAACCAAAGATACCCCGGAACCAAAAACACCTGGGACCAAAGACACCCCCGGAACCAAAGACACCCCGGAACCAAAGACACCCGGGACCAAAGACACCCCCGGAACCAAAGACACCCCGGAACCAAAAACACCTGGGACCAAAAACACCCCCGGAACCAAAGATACCCCGGAACCAAAAATACCCCCGGAACCAAAGATACCCCGGAACCAAAAACACCTGGGACCAAAAACACCCCCGGAACCAAAGATACCCCCGGAACCAAAGATACCCGGAACCAAAGACACCCCCGGAACCAAAGATACCCCCGGAACCAAAGATACCCCGGAACCAAAAACACCTGGGACCAAAAACACCCCCGGAACCAAAGACACCCCCGGAACCAAAGATACCCGCGACCAAAAACACCCCCGGAACCAAAGACACCCGGGACCAAAGACACCCCCGGAACCAAAAACACCCCCGGAACCAAAAACACCCCCGGAACCAAAGATACTCCGGGGAAACCGGGGGTCAATGGGACCCCCCCCGGAATGGACCCTCCTATATCCCCCCCCCGCCCCGTGAATCCCTTCCCCCAATTCCCCCCCACGGGGACTCCCCTCCCTTCCGCCTCCCGACAGCCCCGCCCCCTTGGCGAAGCCCCGCCCCCTCCCGCAGCAGCCCCGCCCCTCACCCATGACGGAGCCGGCCACGATGACGTAGCCGAGCGCGCGGCTGAGCAGGATCCTGAGGCAGGGAACTGCGCGGGGCGGAACGGGAGAGCGCGCTCAGCGCGGCGAGGGGGACCCCCCGCGCGGCGCACTTCCGCCCGGCGCCAACATGGCGGCGCGGCACTTCCGCCCGGCCCCGCGCCGCCGCCGGGCGGAACCCCCCGCCCCGGTACCGCCCCCCCCGCGGCGGTTCCGCACCGTGGAGCAGGTTGAGCCGCACGAGCAGCTCCTCGAAGCAGCGCTCGGGCAGCAGCTGCGGGACCAGCCACGCGCGCAGCGCCGCCGCCGCCATCGCCCCGCGCCGCCCCGCGCACGCGCCGCCCCGCCCACGCCGCGCGCCCATTGGCCGCCGCCGGGGGGGGGGACGGGCGGCCCCGCCCGCCCGCCCGCCGCGCGTGCGCGTTGGCGCCGCGGGGAATCGGCCGCGCGTGCGCAGAAGCGCCGAAGCCGCCCCCCCCCCCCGCACGGATTTGCACGCCGTCGCGCGTGCGCAGCGGGGCCGCCACCGCGCATGCGCACTTAAGCCCCTGCGTCTCCCCCCTCGCCTCTGCGCATGCGCACTTCCGCCCCTGAGTCTCCCCCTCTGCACATGCGCACTTCCGCCCCCGTGCCTCGCTCCCTCCCCCTCCGCGCATGCGTGCTGCCGCTCCCTCGCGCTTTTCCCCTTCGCGCATGCGCAGCACCGCCCCTCCTGGCGCCTCGCCCCCTTCCCCTCCGCGCATGCGCACTGCCGCCACCTCGCTTTTCCCCCTCCGAGCATGCGCACTGCCGCCCTACCCCCGCGCTTTCCCCCCCATCTGCGCATGCGCACTGCAGCTCCCGCCTTAGTACATGCGCATTTTCACGCTCCCCCCCCGCGCATGCGCACTGCCTCACCCTCGCCCCCTTTCGCTCATGCGCATTGCCGCCTCCACGCCCCCCTTAGCGCATGCGCACTGCTGCCCTCTCGCGCTTCTCCCCCCTCCCATCTGCACATGCGCACTGCCGCCTCCACCCCTTAGCGCATGCGCACTGCTGCCCTCTCGCGCTTCCCCATCTCCACATGCGCACTGCCTTCCCCCCGCGCTTCTCCCGCCCCCACTCGCGCATGCGCATTGCCGCCTCCCCGCGCTTCCCCTCTGCGCATGCTCACTGTCCCCTCTCGCGCCTCTCCCCCTCCCCTCGGCGCATGCGCGCTGCCACCCCCTCCCCGCCCAGCGCGGGGGGCTCCCGCCCAACATGGCGGCCGCGCTGGGCCGCGGCGCCGCCGCCCTCTGCCTCCTGCTCCGCGCGCGGCTGCGGCGGGGCCGGCGGGAACGGGAGGCCGCCCGGAGCCGCCGCCGCCGCCGCCTCGCGGCCTGGGGCCTGCGGCGCCTGCGCGCGCCGCCATCTTGCGCCGCCGCCGCCGCCCTGCCCCTCCGCGGGGCGCCGCCATCTTGGGACGGCTCCGCCGGCCGCGCGCCGCCATCTTGGAGCGCCTCTCCCGGCCGCGCGCCGCCATCTTGGGCGCCTCCCCCGGCCGCGCGCCGCCATCTTGGGGCGCCTCCCCCGGCCGCGCGCCGCCATCTTGGGACGCCTCCCCCCGGCTGCGCGCCGCCATCTTGGAGCGCCTCCCCCGGCCGCGCGCCGCCATCTTGCGCGGCCCCCCCGCGCGCCTCTCCCTTCCGGGGCCCCTTGGTCACGTGGTCGGCGCCGCCTGTTGCCGGCGGCAACAACCGCGGGTCGGGTGACGGCGGCAGCGCTCGGGAGGCGGCACCGGGGACGGTTGTTGCGGCAACAGCCGCGACGGCTACAGCGCTTCTAGCAACACCGCCAGGACCACCGGCAACAGCGATGGCGCCCGCAACACCCGCAGCAACAACACCGCAACTCCTGCCAACAGCCGCTCTGGCTACAGCGCCGCCGGGAACAACGGAACCGCCGGCGGCGGCTCCCGCCCGCACCACGCGCGGCGGCAGCTACAGGCGGAGAACAGCGGGCCGGGCCGGCGCGCGGACGCGCGGGGGTTGTGCGGCCGGCGGCTGTAGCCAGGCCCCGCGCGGCGCCTGTGCGGGGCGGCGGTGCCGGGGCCGGCGCGGCTGTAGCGGGCGGCTGACGGCGGCCGCCTGACGGTGCCGGCTGTTGGGGACACCCTGGTGCAACAGTCGTCACCTCGTGGCCGCCTGTTGCGCCCGGGACAACAGGCGCCCCGGGGGGTGACGGTGACAAAGAGGGTGACGGGAGGGGGGAGGGGCAGGGCCCAGGTGTCCGGGAGGGGCCCGGGTGGGGGAGGGGGGGACGCCCGGGCCCCTCTTGCTGCCGTGGTGGAAATAAAGTGAATTTTTTTCATGAGAAAAACCCGAAAATGGCCGTTTTTTTGTGTGCTGGATGCACAGGGAGGGGGTGGGGCCTGGGGTGGGCGGGGCCTGGGGTGGGCGGGGCTTGAGGTGGGCGGGGGGAGACCCTATAGGGAAGGGCCCAGGTGTCCGGGGAAGCCCCGCCCCCCCCCCCCCCCCCGGAACCGCCATTTCCGCCTGTTTTTTTTGGTCCGTTTTTATTGGTTTCCAATAAATACAGTTTACAAAAGGGGCGGGGCAAGGGGGCGGGGCACCCCGGGGGGAGGGGGCGGGGCCAGCCCGGACACCTGGGCCCCTTCCCGGACGCCTGGGCCCCCCCGCGAGGGGTGGGGGGAGGGGAAGGGGATGGGGGGCGGGGTGAAAAGGGGCCGAAACTCGTTTTCCGCCTCCCCCCACGAGGGGTTTTTATTCCAAAAAAGCCCAAAAAAAAAGGGAAAAAAATAAAAAATAAAAATAAAACAACCCGAAAAAACAACCACCGGGCGGGCGGGGGTCCCGGGGCCCCGGCGCTCAGATGAGGTCGGCCACGTTGAGCGGCATCTCCTCGATGGACGTGTTGTAGAAGGTCTCGATGTCGCGCAGCGTCCGCTTGTCCTCCTCCGTCACCATGTTGATGGCGACGCCCTTGCGGCCGAAGCGGCCGCCAGCGACCGATCCTGGCGGGAAGGACGGGGGTCGCTCGGACGCCGGGGCCCCTTCCCGGACACCTGGGCCCTTTCCCGGACGCCTGGGCCCTTCCCGGACGCCTGGGCCCCTTCCCGGACGCCTGGGCCCCCTTTTCTTCCTCTCCTGGGCCCCCCTTCGCACCCCAAAACAGCTGGATCCCACCTGGACACCTGGATCGGCCCCTCCCGGACGCCTGGGCCCCCCATTCCCATTCCCAGACACTGGAGCCCCCCATTCCCAGACACCAGGACCCCCCCATTCCCGTTCCCGGACACCAGGGCCCCCCATTCCCATCCCCGGACGATGGGGTCCCCCATTCCCATTCCCAGATGCCAGGACCGCTCATTCCCATTCCCAGACACCAGGTCCCTTCTCCCAGACTCCAGGGTCCCCCATTCCCAAACACTGGAGCCCCTCGTTCCCATTCCCAGCATTCCCAGACACCAGGACCCCCCCTTTCCTGGATGCCAGGGCCCCCATTCCCATTCCTGGACACCAGGTCCCCCCTTCCCATTCCTGTGCCCGGACGCCAGGGCCCCTGGCTCCCATTCCCGGCCCCCCTCATTCCCGTCCCCATTCCCATTCCCGTTCCCGTCCCCATTCCCGTTCCCCTTCCCATTCCCGTTCCCCTTCCCATTCCCGTCCCCATTCCCGTCCCCATCCCCATTCCCATTCCCGTCCCCATTCCCGTTCCCGTTCCGGTACCGGTGGATGTAGTTCTCCCGGTTCGTGGGCAGGTCGTAGTTGATGACCAGGGAAACCTGCTGCACGTCGATACCCCGGGCCTGGGGGGGGACACGGGGGGACATTAGGGGACATTGGGGACATGGGGGGTCAGGGGGGACATTGGGGACATGGAGGGACATTGGAGGACATTGGGGACACTTGGGGACACAGGGGGGGGTCAGGGAGGACATTAGGGACACGGAGGGACATGGAGGGACATTGGGGACATTAGGGGACATTGGGGATATTAGGGGACATTGGGGACACGGGGGGGCACGGAGGGACATTGGGGACATTAGGGGACATTGGGGGGGTTGTTGGCAGACAGGGGGTCACGGGGGGGGTTGTGGTGTCACCCCCCCCCCCAACACGGCCCCGTCGCCCCCCGCTCTTCCAAGGAGCTACAATCCGGCCCAGCAGGGGGCTGGGCGGAGAGGGATCCTCCTTGGGGCCCGCCCGGACGCCTGGGCCCTTCCCGGACGCCTGGGCCCCTTCCCAGTTTCCTGGGCCCTTCCCGGACGCCTGGGCCCTTCCCGGACTCCTGGGCCCCTTCCCGGACGCCTGGGCCCTTCCCGGACGCCTGGGCCCTTCCCGGACGCCTGGGCCCCACCCCGGACGCCTGGGCCCTTCCCATGGTCTCACCAGCAGGTCGGTGGTGATGAGGACGCGGCTGGAGCCGGAGCGGAATTCCCGCATGATGACGTCACGCTCCTTCTGATCCATGTCACCGTGCTGGGAAAGGGGACACGGGGGGGGGGGGGGGGGGTGTCAGGAGCGGCCGGGGGTCCCGGCGTCCGGGTGTCGCGGGACCCCCATGTCCGGGTGTCATGGAACCCCCGCATCCGGGTGTCGCGGAACCCCCGGTGTCCGGGTGTCGCGGGACCCCCGGTGTCCGGGTGTCACGGAACCCCCGCATCCGGGTGTCGCGGAACCCCCGGTGTCCGGGTGTCGCGGGACCCCCGGTGTCCGGGTGTCACAGAACCCCCGGTGTCCGGGTGTCGCGGAACCCCCGGTGTCCGGGTGTCACGGAACCCCCGTGTCCGGGTGTCACGGAACCCCCGCGTCCGGGTGTCGTGGAACCCCCGGTGTCCGGGTGTCGCAGAACCCCCGGTGTCCGGGTGTCACGGAACCCCCGTGTCCGGGTGTCACAGAACCCCCCGTGTCCGGGTGTCACGGAACCCCCGTGTCCGGGTGTTGCGGAACCCCCGTGTCCGGGTGTCGCGGAACCCCCGGTGTCCGGGTGTCGCGGTGTCCTGCGCACCATGGCCGACACGGTGAAGTCCCGCGCGTGCATCTTCTCCGTGAGCCAGTCGACCTTGCGGCGGGTGTTGATGAAGATGACGGCCTGGGTGATGGTCAGCGTCTCGTACAGGTCGCACAGGGTGTCCAGCTTCCACTCCTGTCACGGCAACAGGCAGCGGCGGCGTCAGCAACAGCCGCCCGCGGCCGCCCCGTCACGCGGAGGCGGCTGCTGCATCATCTGGCATCTCCCACCGTGTCACCCGGTGTCACCTGTTGTCACCTGTTGTCACCCGGTGTCGCCCCCCTGCATCACCCGGTGTCACCTGTTGTCACCCGGTGTCACCCACCTGTCCCCTGTAGTTACCTGGAGTCGCCCCCTTGTCACCCGGAGGCACCCGCTATGTCAACCGGTATCACCCGGTGTCACCCCCGGTCACCACAACTGTGTCACCCGGGATGATCCGGTGTCACCTGGAGTCACCCGCCTGCGCCGCCTGTTGCTACCTGGAGTCACCCCCAGTATCAACCGCTACCACCTGGTGTCACCTAGAGCCACCCCCTGTCACCTGGGGTCACCCTGAGCTACCTCCCCGTCACCACAACCTCTGAGACACCAAACGGCGTCACCCGGTGTTCGCCTGACAACACCCGGCATCGCCCGGCGTCACCCGGCGGCGTCACCCGGCCGGTTCCGCCTGTCCCCCCCGCTCAGGGGCCGGCCCCACGGCACCGGGGGTGGCCCATGGTTCGGGGGGCGGGGACACAACCCTCGCTCTGCCCTGGGGACACTGCGGGGGGGCCACGGGGCGTCCCGCAAATCCAAGGCCCAGGTGGGCGGCTGTAGCCGGGCGGCTGTAGCCCTCTGTGGCTGTAGCCTGGCCTAACTGTAGCCCGCATAGCTGTAGCCCCAACTGGCTGTAGCCCCACACAGCCACAGCCAGACAGCTGTAGCCCCATGTGACCACAGCTGTACGGCTGCAGCCCCGTGCGGCTGTAGCCCCATATGGCTGTAGCTGTGCAGCTGTAGCCTCGTGTGGCTGTAGCCCCACATGGCCGTAGCCCCGTGTGGCCATAGCCCCATACAGCCGTAGCTGTGCAGCTGTAGCCCTGTGCAGCTGTAGCCCCACGCAGCTGTAGCTGTGCGGCTGTAGCCCCATACGACTGTAGCCCTGTGCGGCCGCAGCCCTGTGCAGCTGTAACCGTGCGGCTGTAGCCCCATGTGGCTGTAGCCGTGTGGCCATAGCTGCGTGGCTGTAGCCCTGTGTGACTGTAGCCCCATACAACTGTAGCTGTGTGGCCAGAGCCCTGTGCGGCCGTAGCCGTGCGGCTGTAGCCCTGTGCGGCTGTAGCCCCATGCAGCCGTAGCCCTGTGTGACTGTAGCCCCATACAACTGTAGCTGTGTGGCCAGAGCCCTGTGCAGCCGTAGCCCCATGCGGTTGTAGCCCCGTGCGGCTGTAGTCCCGCGTGGCTGTAGCTGCCTGACTGTAGCCCCGTGCGGCTGTAGCCGTGCGGCTGTAGCCCCATGCGGCCGTAGCCCTGTGTTGACTGCAGCCCCATACGACTGTAGCCGTGTGGCCAGAGCCCTGTGCAGCCATAGCCGCCTGGCTGTAGCCCCGTGCGGCTGTAGCTGTGCGTCTGTAGCCCCGCGCGGCCGTAGCTGCCTGGCTGTAGCCCCATGTGGCCGTAGCCATGCAGCCGTAGCCCCATGCGGCTGTAGCTGCCTGACTGTAGCCCCGCGGCTGTAGCCCCGCGCGGCGGTACCTCGCGCTCCACGTTGATGTAGAACTGCCGGATGCCCTCGAGCGTCAGCTCCTCCTTCTTGACCAGGATGCGGATCGGCTCCCGCATGAACTTCTTGGTGACCTCCAGGACGTCCAGGGGCATCGTGGCCGACAACAGCACGACCTGGGGACGGGGACGTCACCGCGGGGCCACCACCGCGGCCGAGGGACCCGAAACCGCAGCAAAGGGACCCAAAACGGGACCTGGGGGGACCCAAAGGCACCCAAAACTGAGCCAAAGGGACCCAAAATGGGACCTGGGACCCTGGGGGACCCAAAACTGCAGCAAAGGGACCCAAAACGGGACCTGGGGGGACCCAAAATGGGACCTGGGGGGACCCAAAGGCACCCAAAACTGAGTCAAAGGGACCCAAAATGGGACCTATAACCTGGTGGGACCCAAAATGGGGACAAAAGGGACCCAAAATGGGACCTGGAACCTGGGGGGGACCCAAAATGGGGACAGGAGGGACCCAAAATGGGACCTGGAACCTGGGGGGACCCAAAACTGCAGCAAAGGGACCCAAAATGGGGACAAGAGGGACCCAAAATGGGACCTGGAACCTGAAGGGACCCAGAGGGACCCAAAACTGAGTCAAAGGGACCCAAAATGGGACCTGGGGGGACCCAAAACTGCACCAAAGGGACCCAAAACGGGACCTAGGGGGACCCAAAGGCACCCAAAACTGAGTCAAAGGGACCCAAAATGGGACCTGGGACCCTGGGGGACCCAAAACTGCAGCAAAGGGACCCAAAACGGGACCTGGGGGGACCCAAAATGGGGACAAAAGGGACCCAAAATGGGACCTGGGGGGACCCAAACGCACCCAAAACTGAGTCAAAGGGACCCAAAATGGGACCTGGGACCCTGGGGGACCCAAAACTGCAGCAAAGGGACCCAAAACGGGACCTGGGGGGACCCAAAACTGCACCAAAGGGACCCAAAACGGGACCTAGGGGGACCCAAAGGCACCCAAAACTGAGTCAAAGGGACCCAAAATGGGACCTGGGACCCTGGGGGACCCAAAACTGCAGCAAAGGGACCCAAAACGGGACCTGGGGGGACCCAAAACGGGACCTGGGGGGACCCAAAATGGGGACAAAAGGGACCCAAAATGGGACCTGGGGGGACCCAAACGCACCCAAAACTGAGTTGAAGGGACCCAAAATGGGACCTAGAACCTGGTGTGGACCCAAAATGGGGAGAAAAGGGACCCAAAATGGGACCTGGAACTTGGGGGGGACCCAAAATGGGGACAGGAGGGACCCAAAACGGGGCCTGGGACCCGGGGGGACCCAAAACTGCAGGAAAGGGACCCAAAATTGGACCTGGGACCTGGAGGGGACCCAAAATTGGGACAAGAGGGACCCAAAATGGGACCTAGAACCTGGAGGGACCCAAAATGGGGACAAGAGGGACCTGAAACTGAGTCAAAGGGACCCAAAATGGGGACAAGAGGGACCCAAAATGGGACCTGGGACCTGGGGGGACCCAAAACCGCAGCAAAGGGACCCAAAATTGGACCTGGGACCTGGAGGGGACCCAAAATTGGGGCAAGAGGGACCCAAAATGGGACCTAGAACCTGTGGGGACCCAAAATGGGGACAAGAGGGACCCAGAATCAGGGCCGAAAAGGAGGCAAATGGGCCTAAAAAGCACCAAGAATGACCCAAAATGGAGCCAGAAAGAGCTAGGAAGGACCAAGAGGGACCCAGAACCCCCTGGAGGGGACCCAAAGGGACCCAAAAAGGGACCGAGAGGGACCTGGGACCCCCGGGACCTAGAAGACACCCCAAATTGGGCCAAAAGGACCTAAAAGAGCCCCAAAAGTAACCCCAAAAATCTAGAAAGGACCCAGGAGCCACCCAGAGGGACCCGGGACCCCGTGGGACACGGAAGGGACCCAAAAAACCCAGAACTGGCCCCAAAACGGAGCCCGGAACGACCTGAAATGGCCCCAAAAGGGACACGGGGGGGACCCAGACGCCACCCGGGGACCCCGAGGGGACCGGGGACCCCCCAGGACTGACCCAGAGGGACCTGGGACCCAAAGGGATCCAGAGGCACCTGGAGCGGCCCGGGGGGCACCTGGAAGGGAGCAGGAAGGGAGCCGGGGAGCCCGAAACGGAGCGGACCGGCCCCAAAACGGAGCGGACCGGCCCCAAAACGGAGCGGAACGGCCCCAAAACGCCCCAAAACGACCCCAAAACGGAGCGGAACGGCCCCAAAATGGAGCGGACCGGCCCCAAAACGCCCCAAAATGCGCCCGGAGGGAGCGGGAGAGCCCCAAAGCAGCCCAAAACGGCCCCAAAACGGAGCGGAACGGCCCCAAAACGGAGCGGAACGGCCCCAAAACGCCCCAAAATGCGCCCGGAGGGAGCGGGAGAGCCCCAAAACAGCCCCAAACGACCCCAAAATGGAGTGGAACGGCCCCAAAACGCCCCAAAATGCGCCCGGAGGGAGCGGGAGAGCCCCCAAACAGCCCCAAACGACCCCAAAACGGAGCGGAACGGCCCCAAAACGCCCCAAAATGCGCCCGGAGGGAGAGGGAGAGCCCCAAAACAGCCCAAAACGACCCCAAACGGCCCCGAAATGGAGCAAAACGACCCCCAAATGGCCCAAATGGCCTCAAAACGCGCCCGGAGGGAGCGGGAGAGCCCCAAAGCAGCCCAAAATGGAGCGAAACGGCCCCAAAACACACCCAGATGGAGCAGGAGGGGCCCAAAAGAGGCCAAAATGGCCCCAAAACGGAGCACAATGGCCCCAAAACGGCCCAAAGCAGCCCCAAAACGCACCCAGAGGGAGCGGGAGAGCCCAAACCGCCCTAAATACCCCCAAAATAGCCCCAAAATGGCTCAAAACGGCCCCAGAATGGGCCCAGAGGAACTGGGAGAGCCCAAACAGCCCCAAAACGGCCCAAAACAGCCCCAAAACGGCCCTGGGGACCCACGAGAACAAAAGGGCCTCGAGAATCACCAAAAAACCCAGAACGGCCCCAAAATGGGACCCAACCTGCCCCCAGGAGCGCCAAAACAGCCCAAGAGCCCCCCAATTACTGTGTGACCCCCCCGACCCTCCAAATTGCCCTAAAAACCCCAAAATGCCCCTCCGAAAACCCCAAAAAGGCCCCGAGGCCCCCAAAATTGCCCCCATGCTTCCAAGACCCCCCCCAAAAACCCACTTTGTGCCCCCAAAACGGCCCCCAGGACTTCCCAAAAGACCCCAAACACCCCAAAATTACCCTAGACCCCCCAAAAGGGCCCCCAGGACCCCCCAAATTACCCCAGACTCTCTAAAAGACCCCAAATGCCCCCAAAACAGCCCCCAGGACCCCTAAAATGAACCCAAACCCCCCAAAAGGGCCCCCAGGACCTCCCAAATTACCCCAGACCCCCAAAATGACCCCAAATCCCTCCAAAATGGCCCCCAGGACCCCCAAACCCCCCAAAAGGGTCCCAGGACCCCCTAAATGACCCTCAGGACCCCCCAAATTCCCCCAAAACGGCCCCCAGGACCCCCAAAATGACCCCCAAATCCCCCCAAATGACCCCCAACCCTCCCCAAAGGGTCCCAGAACCCCCAAAATGACCCCAAGCCCCCCCAAAAGATCCCAGGACCCCCTAAATGACCCCCAAATCCCCCAAAATGACCCCAGAACCCCCTAAATGACCCCAAAACCCCCCAAATTACCCCAGGACCCCCTAAATTACCCCAAACCCCCCAAAGGGCCCCTGGGACCAACTGAAACGGCCCGGGGCCCCTTAGAGCCCCCCAAAAGGGTCCCAGGACCCCCAAAATGACCCTCAGGACCCCCCAAATTCCCCCAAAACGGCCCCCAGGACACCCAAAATGACCCCAAACTCCCCAAAAAGGGTCCCAGGACCCCCCTAAACGACCCCAAACCCCCAAAATGACCCCAGACCCCCCAAAATTACCCCCAAGCCCCCGAAAGGGCCCCAGAACCCCCAAAATGACCCCAAGCCCCCCAAAAAGGTCCCAGGACCCCCTAAATGACCACTGAACTCCCCAAAAGGGCCCCAGAACCCCCCAAAAGGCCCCAAAATGTCCCAGGACTCCCTAAATGACCCCCAAATGCCCCAAAATGACCCCAGGACCCCCAAAATGACCCCAGGACGCCCTAAATTACCCCAAACCCCCCAAAGGGCCCCTGAGACCCCCTGAAACAGCCCAGGGCCCCTTAGAGCCCCCCCAAAGGGTCCCAGGACCCCCAAAATGACCCCAAGTCCCCTAAAAAAGGTCCCAGGACCCCCTAAATGACCCCAAAGCCCCAAAATTACCCCCGAGCCCCCAAAAGGGTCCAAGAATCCCCCAAATGACCCCAAAATGGCTCAAAAGGTCCCCAAAAAGGTCCCAGGACCCCCTAAATGACCCTGGACCCCCTAAATGACCCCGGACCCCCTAAATGACTCTAAACCCCCAAAATGACCCCAAACCCCTCAAAATCACCCCAGACCCCCCAAAATTACCCCAAATCCCCCCAAATTACCCCAGACCCTCCCAAAGGGCCCCTGGGACCCCCTGAAACAGCCCAAGGCCCCTTAGAGCTCCCAAAAGGCTCCAAAAAGCACCCCAAAAGGCTCCAAAAAGCGCCCCAAAAGGCTCCAAAAAGCGCCCGAAACGCCCCAAAACGACGCCCCGAAGCGGCGCAGCGTGTCCCCGTGTCCCCCCCCGTGTCCCCATAGTGTCCCCCGTGTCCCCATCGTGTCCCCCGTGTCCCCAACCTGCGTGTTCCCGCTCAGCTTCTGGAAGATGTCGTAGATCTGGTCCTTGAAGCCCCTGCTCAGCATCTCGTCGGCCTCGTCCAGCACGAACATCTTGATGAACTTGGGGGCTGGGGGGGTAATTAGCGATGGGGGGGTAATTAGTGAGGGGGGTAATTAGGGAGGTGCCTGAGGAGGGTTTTGGGGGGGTTTTGAGGGGATTTTGGGGGTTTCGGGGCGGTTTTTGGATGGTGAAGGAGGGTTTGGGAAGGCTTCATCCAACACCAACGTCTTGATGAACTTGGGGGCTGGGGGGGTAATTAGTGTGTGTGGGGGGGTAATTAGTGAGCACGGGGGGAATTAGTGAAGTCCCCAAGGGAGGTTTTGGGGGGAATTGAGGGGATTTTGGGGGGAATTGAGGGGATTTTGGGTGTTTTGGATGGTGAAGGAGGGTTTGGGGAGGCTTCATCGAACATCAACATCTTGATGAACTTGGGGGCTGGGGGGGTAATTAGCAAGCGGAGGGGGTAATTAGTGAGGGGGGTAATTAGGGAGGTGCCCGAGGAGGGTTTTGGGGGGATTGAGGGGATTTGGGGGGGGATTGAGGGGATTTTGGGGGAATTGAGGGGATTTTGGGTGTTTTGGACATGGTGAAGGAGGGTTTGGGGAGGCTTCATCCAACATCAACGTCTTGATGAACTTGGGTGCTGGGGGGGTAATTAGTGTGTGAGGGGTAATTAGTGAGCGGGGGGTAATTGGTGAGATGGGGGTTAATTAGGGAAGCCTCCAAGGGAGGTTTTGGGGGGAATTGAGAGGATTTGGGGGGAATTGAGGGGATTTTGGGTGTTTTGGATGGTGAAGGAGGGTTTGGGGAGGCTTCATCGAACATCAACATCTTGATGAACTTGGGGGCTGGGGGGGTAATTAGCGACGGGGGGGGTTAATGAGCGAGGGGGGGAATTAGGGAGGGGGTTTGGGGGAATTGAGGGGATTTTGGGGGTTTTGAGGGGATTTTGGGGCGGTTTTTGGATGGTGAAGGAGGGTTTGGGGAGGCTTCATCCAACACCAACGTCTTGATGAACTTGGGGGCTGGGGGGGTAATTAGCGATGGGGGGGGTAATTGGTGAGATGGGGGTTAATTAGTGAAGCCCCCAAGGGAGGTTTTGGGGGGAATTGAGGGGATTTTGGGGGGAATTGAGGGGATTTTGGCTGTTTTGGATGGTGAAGGAGGGTTTGGGGAGGCTTCATCCAACACCAACGTCTTGATGAACTTGGGGGCTGGGGGGGTAATTAGCGACAGGGGGGGTTAATGAGCGAGGGGGGGAATTAGGGAGGGGATTTTGGGGGGAATTGAGGGGATTTTGGGGGGTTTTGAGGGGATTTTGGGGGGTTTTGGGGCGGTTTTTGGATGGTGAAGGAGGGTTTGGGGAGGCTTCATCCAACACCAACGTCTTGATGAACTTGGGGGCTGGGGGGGTAATTAGCGATGGGGGGGTAATTGGTGAGATGGGGGTTAATTAGTGAACTCCCCAAGGGAGGTTTTGGGCGGAATTGAGAGGATTTGGGGGGAATTGAGGGGATTTTGGGTGTTTTTTGGATGGTGAAGGAGGGTTTGGGGAGGCTTCATCCAACATCAACGTCTTGATGAACTTGGGGGCTGGGGGGGTAATTAGCGATGGGGGGGGGGTAATTGGTGAGATGGGGGTTAATTAGTGAACTCCCCAAGGGAGGTTTTGGGGGAATTGAGGGCATTTTGGGGGAATTGAGGGGATTTTGGGTGTTTTGGATGGTGAAGGAGGATTTGGGGAGGCTTCATCGAACATCAACATCTTGATGAACTTGGGGCTGGGGGGTAATTAGCGATGGGGGGGGTAATTGGTGAGATGGGGGTTAATTAGTGAACTCCCCAAGGGAGGTTTTGGGGGAATTGAGAGGATTTGGGGGGAATCGAGGGGATTTTGGCTGTTTTGGATGGTGAAGGAGGGTTTGGGGAGGCTTCATTCGAACATCAACATCTTGATGAACTTGGGGGCTGGGGGGGTAATTAGCGATGGGGGGGGTAATTAGTGAGGGGAGTAATTAGGGAGGTGCCTGAGGAGGGTTTTGGGGGGGTTTTAAGGGGATTTTGGGGGGAATTGAGGGGATTTTGGGTGTTTTTTGGATGGTGAAGGAGGGTTTGGGGAGGCTTCATCCAACACCAACGTCTTGATGAACTTGGGGGCTGGGGGGGGTAATTAGCGACGGGGGGGGTTAATGAGCGAGGGGGGGAATTAGGGAGGGGGGGTTGGGGGGAATTGAGGGGATTTTGGGGGGTTTTGAGGGGATTTTGGGGGGTTTTGGGGCGGTTTTTGGATGGTGAAGGAGGGTTTGGGGAGGCTTCATCCAACACCAACGTCTTGATGAACCTGGGTGCTGGGGGGGTAATTAGTGTGTGTGGGGGGGTAATTAGTGAGGGGGGTAATTGGTGAGATGGGGGTTAATTAGTGAAGCCCCCAAGGGAGGTTTTGGGGGAATTGAGGGGATTTTGGGGGGAATTGAGGGGATTTTGGGTGTTTTGGATGGTGAAGGAGGGTTTGGGGAGGCTTCATCGAACATCAACATCTTGATGAACTTGGGGGCTGGGGGGGTAATTAGCGACGGGGGGGGGTTAATGAGCGAGGGGGGGAATTAGGGAGGGGGGTTTGGGGGGAATTGAGGGGATTTTGGGGGGTTTTGAGGGGATTTTGGGGAGTTTTGGGGCGGTTTTTGGATGGTGAAGGAGGGTTTGGGGAGGCTTCATCCAACACCAACGTCTTGATGAACTTGGGGGCTGGGGGGGTAATTAGCAATGGGGGGGGTAATTGGTGAGATGGGGGTTAATTAGTGAACTCCCCAAGGGAGGTTTTGGGGGGAATTGAGAGGATTTGGGGGGAATTGAGGGGATTTTGGCTGTTTTGGATGGTGAAGGAGGGTTTGGGGAGGCTTCATCCAACACCAACGTCTTGATGAACTTGGGCGCTGGGGGGGTAATTAGCAAGCGGAGGGGGTAATTAGTGAGGGGGTAATTAATGAGATGGGGGTTAATTAGTGAACTCCCCAAGGGAGGTTTTGGGGAAATTGAAGGGGTTTGGGGGCATTTTGGGGGTTTTAGGGTGTTTGGGGGGATTTCTGGGGCTTTCGGGGGCATCTGGGCAATTTCCAGGGTTTTGGTCCATTTCCAACATTTTGGGGTGTCTGAGGGGATTTTGGGCTGATTTCCGGTCGTTCTGGGTGTCCAAGCTGATTTTGGGGCCTTTTCTGGGTATTTTGGGGGTGTCCAAGCTGTTTTTGCAGCCGTTTATGGGTTTTGGCGTGTGGGAGGGGATTTTGGGGCCATTTCCAGAATTTTGGGGCTGTTTCCGGGGTTTTTGGTGCTGAGCTGCTTTTGCAGCCATTCCCTGCTGTTTCGGGGCCGTTTCCTGGGTTTTTGGGGTGTCCGAGGTGGTTTTGGTGCCATTTCCCGGGTTTTTGGGTCCTTTCCCAGAGCTTTGGGGTGTCTCAGCTGGTTTTGGGGCCATTTCCAGGATTTTGGGGCTCTCCGACCTGGTTTTGGGGCCATTTCCCCGGTTTTGGGGCTCTCCGACCTGGTTTTGGGGCCATTTCCCAGGCTTTGGTGCTGTCTGAGCTGGTTTTGGGGCCATTTCCTGCCTTTTTGGGGCCATTTCCCAGGTTTTGGAGCTGCCTGAGCTGGCTTTGGGGCCGTTTTCCCTGGTTTTGGGGCTGTTTCCTGGGTTTTTCGGGTATCCGAACTGGTTTTGGGGCAGTTTCACAGGTTTTTGGGGCACCGAGCTCATTTTGGGGTCGTTTCCCAGGTTTTGGGGCTGTCCGAGCTGGTTTTCGGGGCCGTTCCCCGGATTTTTGGGGCCGTTTTCCCCGTTTTTGGGGCCGCTCTCAGGCTCTGCGTCGTGATCAGCCCCGTCGCGGTGGCCCTGGTGGCCCCAGCAGGACGCGGGGACCCCGGTGGCCCCGGGGGGTCATGTGACACGCATGGGTCATCACCGAGCGGCCAATGGGGATGCAGGGGGGTCAGGTGACACGCACGGGTCATCACCGAGCAGCCAATGGGGACGCGGGGAGGTCATGTGACATGCATGGGTCATCACCGAGCAGCCAATGGGGACCCAGGGAGGTCAGGTGACACGCATGGGTCATCACCGAGCGGCCAATGGGGACGCGGGGAGGTCATGTGACATGCATGGGTCATCACCAAGCGGCCAATGGGGACGCAGGGGGGTCATGTGACACGCACGGGTCATCACCGAGCGGCCAATGGGCACGCAGGGGGGTCATGTGACACGCACGGGTCATCACCGAGCGGCCAATGGGGACGCAGGGAGGTCAGGTGACACGCATGGGTCATCACCGAGCGGCCAATGGGGACGCAGGGGGGTCATGTGACACGCACAGGTCATCACCGAGCGGCCAATGGGGACGCAGGGAGGTCAGGTGACACGCACGGGTCATCACCGAGCGGCCAATGGGGACGCGGGGAGGTCAGGTGACACGCACGGGTCATCACCGAGCGGCCAATGGGGACGCAGGGGACAACTGGGGACCCCTTGGGGCCACCCCGGAATAGCTTGGGGACATGGGGACACAATGGGGACACAATGGGGACAATAGGGACAATGGGGACAAGGAAAGGGCCACCCAGTGACACGAGGGGGACACAATGGGGACACAATGGGGACACAATGGGGACAAGGAAAGGGCCACCCAGTGATACAAGGGGGACACAAGGGGCCTCCTAGTGACATGAGGGACCGTGGGGGGACATGAGGGGACAATGACAGGCCCCTAGTGACATGTAGGGACATGAGGGGACCAATGAGGGACCTGCTGGTGACACGAGGGACCACATGGGGACACAAGGGACCGTGTGGGGACATGAGGGGACCAATGGGGGATCCCTAATGACATGAGGGACTTTGTGGGGACACAAAGGGACCAATGAGGGGCCTCCTGGTGACACAAAGTGACAAGAGGGGACAACAAGGGGCCCCTAGTGACACATGAGGACATGAGGGGACACATGGGGACCAATGAGGAACCTCATAGTGACACAAGGGGACAACGAGGGGCTTCCTAGTGACATGTGCGGACATGAGGGGACACGAAGGGGCCAACGAGGGGCCTCCTGGTGACACGAGGGACCACGTGGGGACACGAGGGGACCAATGAGGGGCCTCCTGGTGACATGAGCGACCACGTGGGGACACAACGGACCATGTGGGGACACAAGGGGACCAATGAGGGGCCTCCTGGTGACACAAGGGGACATGAGGGGACAACAAGGGGCCCCTAGTGACACATGAGGACATGAGGGGACACATGGGGACTAATGAGGGGCCTCCTGGTGACATGAGGGACCATATGGGGACGCGAGAGACCCTAATGACACAAGGGACCGTGTGGGGACACAAGGGACCAATGAGGGGCCTCCTGGTGACACAAAGTGACAAGAGGGGACAACGAGGGGCCCCTAGGGACATATAAGGACATGAGGGGACACATGGGGACCAATGAGGAGCCTTCTGGTGACACAAGGGACCGTGTGGGGACACGAAGGGGCCAACGAGGGGCCTTGTGGTGCCATGTGGGGCCAAATGTGAAGCAACGAGGGGCCCCCGAGCGCCGCGTGGTGGCACTTGGGGACACTCGGGGACACTCGGGGACACCGGGGGACACTCACAGAGGTAGCGGCGGTTGAGCATGTCGAAGACGCGGCCCGGGGTGCCCACGATGATGTGGGGAGCCTCCATCTGCAGCTTCTGCACCTCGGCGCGCACGTTGGTGCCCCCGATGCAGGCGTGACACGAGGCGCCCATGTAGTCCCCGAGGGCCATGACCACCTTCTGGATCTGCAGGGGGGAGTCCAAAGGGAGCCGGTCCGGAACGGGCCGAAACGGCCCGAAACGGCCCAAAATACACCCAAACGGCCCCAGAACGGCCCAAAACGGCCCAAAATACACCCAAACGGCCCCAAAGCACCCCAAAATCCACCCAAACGGCCCCAAAACGCCCCAAAACGGCCCCGAAACGGCCCAGAACGGGAGCGGAACGGCCCGGAACGGCCCCGGAACACCCCAAAATGGCCCCAAAACGGCCCAAAACAGCCCCGGAACGACCCAAAATGGCCCCAAAACGTCCCTGGAACGGCCCAAAACGGCCCCGGAATGCCCCAAAATGGCCCCAAAACGGCCCAAAATGGTCCCGGAACGGCCCGAAACGGCACCGAACACCCCAAAATGGCCCCGGAACGCCCCAAAACGGCCCAAAACGGTCCCGGAATGGCCCAAAACGGCCCCGGAACGCCCCAAAACGGCAAAACGGCCCAAAACAGTCCCGGAATGGCCCGAAACAGCCCCGGAACGGCTCAGAACGGCCCGGAACGGCCCAGAACGGCCCAAAACGGCACCGGAACGCCCCAAAACAGCCCTGGAACAGCCCAAAACGGCCCCAGAACGGTCCCGGAACGGCCCGAAACGGCCCCAAAATGGCCCAAAATCCACCCAAAGGGCCCCAAAGCGCCCCCAAACGCGCACGTTGGTGCCCCCGATGCAGCGTGACACGAGGCGCCCATGTAGTCCCCGAGGGCCATGACCACCTTCTGGATCTGCAGGGGGGAGTCCACAGGGAGCTGGGCCGAAACGGGCCGAAACGGCGCCGAAACGGCCCAAAACGGCCCAAAATACACCCAAACGGCCCCAGAACGGCCCAAAACGGCCCAAAATCCACCCAAACGGCCCCAAAACGCCCCAAAACAGCCCCGAAACGGCCCAGAACGGGAGCGGAACGGCCCGGAACGGCCCCGGAACACCCCAAAATGGCCCCGAAACGGCCCAAAACGGCCCAAAACAGCCCCGAAATGTCCCAAAATGGCCCAAAACAGGCCCGGAACGACCCAAAATGGCCCCAAAACGTCCCTGGAATGGCCCAAAACGGCCCCCGGAATGCCCCAAAATGGCCCCAAAACGGCCCAAAATGGTCCCGGAACGGCCCGAAATGGTCCTGGAACGGCCCGAAATGGTCCTGGAACGGCCCGAAACGGCACCGAAACGGCCCAAAATACACCCAAATTGCTCCGAAACACCCCAGAATGGCCCAAAATACACCCAAATGGCTCCGAAACGCCCCAGAATGGCCCAAAATACGCCCAAACGGCCCCAAAACGCCCCAGAATGGCCCAAAATACACCCAAACGGCCCCAAAACACCCCAAAACGGCTCTGAAACGGCCCAAAATACACCCAAATCGCTCCGAAACACCCCAGAATGGCCCAAAATACACCCAAATGGCTCCGAAACGGCCCAGAATAGCCCAAAATACACCCAAATGGCTCTGAAACGCCCCAAAACGTCCCAAAACGGTCCGAAACGGCCCAAAACAGCCCCAAAATATACCCAAATGGCTCTGAAACGGCCCAGAACGGCTCCAAAACGACTCCAAAACGGCCCAAAACGGCCCTAAACGGCCCAAAACGGCCCCAAAATACACCCAAATGGCTCTGAAACGGCCCAAAACACCCCAAAACCAGCCCAAAATACACCCAAACAGCCCCAAAGCGCCCCAAAACGGCCCCAAAATGGCCTCAAAATACACCCAAACGGTCCCAAATGGCCCCATAGCGCCCCCAAAACACCCCAAAACGGCCCAAAATACACCCAAATGCCTCTGAAAGGCCCCAAAACGGCCCCAACACACACCAAAACGGCCCGAAATACACCCAAATGGCTCTGAAATGCCCCAAAACAGCCCCAAAACACTCCAAAATACCCCAAAATACACCTAAACGGCCCCAAAACATGCCAAAACCAGCCCAAGCCATCCCAAAATGGCCCTAAACTGCCCCGAAACACCCCATGTAGCCCCTACAGCCCCTCCATATGCCCCAAAAAGCCCCTATAGCCCCCAAACATCCCATATCTCTTCCCTATAGCCCCCCAAAAGCCCCTATACCCCCCAAAAGGCCCCTATAGTCCCTACAGCCCCCAAAGGGCCCCTATAGCCCCCAAAGGGCCCTTATAGCCCCCAAAGGGCTCCCAAAGAGCCCCTATAGAGCCCCCAAAAGCTCCTGTTGCCTCTGAACGTCCCATATCTCTTCCCTATAGCCCCCAAAAAGCCCCTATACCCCCCAAAGGGCCCCTATAGCCACTATAGCCCCCAAAGGGCCCCTATAGCCCCTATAGCCTCCAAAAAGCCCCTATAGCCCCCAAAGGGCCCCTATAGCCCCCAAAGGGCCCCCAAAAGCTCCTATACCCTCCAAACATCCCATATCTCTTCCCTATAGCCTCCAAAAAGCCCCTATAGCCCCCAAAGGGCCCCTATAGCCCCCAAAGGGCCCCCAAAGAGCCCCGATAGTCCCTACAGCCCCCAAAGAGCCCCTATAGCCCCCAAAGGGTCCCTATCTCTTCCCTACAGCCCCCAAAGGGCCTCTATAGCCCCAAAAGGGCCCCTATCTCTTCCCTATACCCCCCCAAAGAGCCCCTATAGCCCCCAAAGGGCCCCTATCTCTTCCCTATAGCCCCCAAAGAGCCCCTATAGCCCCCAAAGGGCCCCCTACAGCCCCTCTACATGCCCCAAAAAGCCCCTATACCCATCAAACATCCCCTATACCCCCCATACATCCCCTATCTCTTCCCTATAGCTGTAGAGCCCCCAAAGGGCCCCTATAGCCCCCAAAGGGCCCCTATCTCTTCCCTATAGCCCCCCCAAGAGCCCCTATAGCCCCCAAAGGGCCCCTACAGCCCCCAAAGGGCCCCCTACAGCCCCTCTACATGCCCCAAAAAGCCCCTATACCCGCCAAATATCCCCCATCTCTTCCCTATAGCCGTAGAGCCCCCAAAGGGCCCCTAGAGCCCCTATAGCCCCCAAAGAGCCCCTGTAGACCCCAAAGAGCCCCCAAAGGGCCCCTATAGACCCCAAAGGGCCTCTACAGCCCCTCTACATGCTCCAAAAAGCCCCTATAGCCCCCAAACACCCCCTATCTCTTCCCTATACCCCCCAAAGAGCCCCTATAGTCCCTGTGTAGCCCCTACAGCCCCTCTATATCCCCCAAACAGCCCCTATACCCCCTAAACATCCCCTATCTCTTCCCTATGGCCCCCAAAGGGCCCCTATAGCCCCCACGCAGCCCCCATAGCCCCCAAAGGGCCCCTATAGCCCCTATAGCCCCCCAAAGGGCCCCTATATAGCCCCCAAAGGGCCCCTATAGCCCCCACGCAGCCCCCATAGCCCCCCAAGGGCCCCTATAGCCCCTATAGCCCCCCCAAAGGGCCCCTATAGCCCCCAAAGGGCCGCTATAGCCCCCACGCAGCCCCCATAGCCCCCAAAGGGCCCCTATAGCCCCTATAGCCCCCCAAAGGGCCCCTATACCCCCCAAAGGGCCCCTATAGCCCCCACGCAGCCCCCACAGCCCCCAAAGGGCCCCTATAGCCCCTATAGCCCCCCAAAGGGCCCTATAGCCCCCAAAGGGCCCCTATAGCCCCTATAGCCCCCCAAAGGGCCCTATAGCCCCCAAAGGGCCCCTATAGCCCCTATAGCCCCCCAAAGGGCCCCTATAGCCCCCACGCAGCCCCCATAGCCCCCAAAGGGCCCCTATAGCTCCCAAAGGACCCCTACAGCCCCCAAAGGGCCCCCTACAGCCCCTCTACATACCCCAAAAAGCCCTTATACCCCCCAAACATCCCCTATCTCTTCCCTATAGCCCCTATACCCCCCAAAGGGCCCCTATACCCCCCAAAGGACCCCTATAGGCCCCTAAGGGCCCCTATAGCCCCTATAGAGCCCCTGTGCCCCGGGCATGAAGCGGCGCCGGCACGGCCGCGGGCGCCGGGATGAGCCGGGACCGTCGCTCTCCCCCCGCCGGATTCGGGCGGGCGCCACCGGGGGGCGCCCCCCTGCCCAGGCGGCGGGGGGGGCCCCTATAGATCCCCCTATGGATCCCCCCCCCGCCCCGCGCTATAGGTACCTGCTGGGCCAGCTCGCGCGTGGGCGCCAGCACCAGGGCCTGCGTGGCCTTGAGGTCCAGCTCGACCTGCTGCAGGATGGAGATGGCGAAGGTGGCGGTCTTGCCGGTGCCCGACTGCGCCTGCGCGATCACGTCGTACCCTATAGGGACGTATAGAAACGTATAGGAACCTATAGACTATGTGTAAGAGACCTACGGTGTCTATGGAGCCCATAGAGCCCATAGGGGACACGTGGAGGGGGTGAACGTGGCCGTCTTGCCAGTGCCCGACTGCGCCTGCGCGATCACGTCGTACCCTATAGGAACGTATAGGGACATATAGAAACCTATAGAACACGTCTAAGATAACCACGGTGCCTATGGAGCCCATAGAGCCCATAGGGGACACGTGGAGGGGATGAACGTGGCCGTCTTGCCGGTGCCCGACTGCGCCTGCGCGATCACGTCGTACCCTATAGGAACGTATAGGGACATATAGAAACCTATAGAGAATGTGGAAGACACCTATGGTGTCTATAGAGCCCATAGAGGACACGTGGTGGGGGTGAACGTGGCCGTCTTGCCGGTGCCCGACTGCGCCTGCGCGATCACGTCGTACCCTATAGGAACGTATAGAAACGTATAGGAACCTATGGAGCATGTGTGAGGTACCTACGGTGCCTATGGAGCCCATAGAGCACATAGGGCATATGTGGAGATGGTAAACGCAGCCATCTTGCCGGTGCCCGACTGCGCCTGCGCGATCACGTCATACCCTATAGGAACGTATAGAAACGTATGGAGCACGTATAGGGGACGCACAGTGTCTATGGAGCCTATAGAGCCCATAGGGGACACGTGGAGGGAGCAAACGTGGCCATTTTGCCAGTGCCCGACTGCGCCTGCGCGATCACGTCGTACCCTATAGGAACGTATAGGGACATATAGAAACCTATAGAGAATGTGGAAGACACCTATGGTGTCTATAGAGCCCATAGAGGACACGTGGTGGGGGTGAACGTGGCCGTCTTGCCGGTGCCCGACTGCGCCTGCGCGATCACGTCGTACCCTATAGGAACGTATAGAAACGTATAGGAACCTATGGAGCATGTGTGAGGTACCTACGGTGCCTATGGAGCCCATAGAGCACATAGGGCATATGTGGAGATGGTAAACGCAGCCATCTTGCCGGTGCCCGACTGCGCCTGCGCGATCACGTCATACCCTATAGGAACGTATAGAAACGTATGGAGCACGTATAGGGGACGCACAGTGTCTATGGAGCCTATAGAGCCCATAGGGGACACGTGGAGGGAGCAAACGTGGCCATTTTGCCAGTGCCCGACTGCGCCTGCGCGATCACGTCGTACCCTATAGGAACGTATAGGGACATATAGAAACCTATAGAACACGTCTAAGATAACCACGGTGTCTATGGAGCCCACAGAGCCCATAGGGGATATGTGGAGATGGTGAACGTGGCCGTCTTGCCGGTGCCCGACTGCGCCTGCGCGATCACGTCGTACCCTATAGGAACGTATAGGGACATACAGAAACCTATAGAACACGTCTAAGATACCCATGGTGTCTATGGACCCCATAGAGGACACGTGGAGGGGGTGAACGTGGCCATCTTGCTGGTGCCCGACTGCGCCTGCGCGATCACGTCGTACCCTATAGGAACGTATAGAAACGTATAGGAACCTATGGAGCATGTGTGAGATACCTACGGTGCCTATGGAGCCCATAGAGCACATAGGGGACACGTGGTGGGGGTGAACGTGGCCGTCCTGCCAGTGCCCGACTGCGCCTGCGCGATCACGTCGTACCCTATAGGAACGTATAGAATCGTATGGAACACGTATAGGGGACACACGGTGTCTATGGAGCCCATAGAGCCCATAGGGGACACGGGCAGTGGGTGAACGTGGCCGTCTTGCCGGTGCCCCGACTGCGCCTGCGCGATCACGTCGTACCCTATAGGAACGTATAGAAACGTATGGAACACGTATAGGGGACGCACAGTGTCTATGGAGCCTATAGAGCCCATAGGGGACACGTGGAGGGGGGCGAACGTGGCCGTCTTGCCGGTGCCCGACTGCACCTGCGCGATCATGTCGTACCCTATAGGAACGTATAGAAACGTATAGGAACCTATGGAGTATGTGTGAGATACCTATGGTGCCTATGGAGCCCATAGAGCACATAGGGGACACGTGGAGGGGGTGAACGTGGCCGTCCTGCCGGTGCCCGACTGCGCCTGCGCGATCACGTATAGGACCCTATAGGAACATATAGAAACGTATAGGAACCTATGGAGCATGTGTGAAGTACCTACGGTGCCTATGGAACCCATAGAGCCCATAGGGGACACGTGGAGGGGATGAACGTGGCCGTTTTGCTAGTGCCCGCCTGCGCGATCACGTATAGGACCCCATAGGACCATATAGAACCTATATGTACATCTGATACCTATAGAACACGTATAGGTGACAACCCCTATAAAACCCATAAAAGCTATAGAATATACAGAGACAATGTGGCCAACTGCACCTGCGTGGCCAGACCCTATAGAAACTATAGGGTGCAATGGGGAGGGGGCGTGAGGGGCCGTTCCAAGCGTTTTGGGGGATTTCAGGCATTCCCAGGCACCGTTTTGGGGTGAATTCCTGACATTTTGGTAGCTTTGATGGAGGACAAGATGCGTTGCGGGGCGGGGACCCGTTTTGGGGGGAATTTGGCTGGTTTTGGTACCCCTTTGATGCAGGGCAGGATGGCACCATGGGAAGGGGGGACAGGGGCCGGTTCCAGGGCGCCGTTTTGGGGGGATTTGGGGCATTCCCGGGCACAGTTTTGGGGAGATTTTGGCCATTTTTGGTACCTTTGAAACAGAGCAAGATGACACTTCGGGGAGGGGGAGCAGGGGCCCATTCTGGGCACCATTTTGGGGATATTTCGGCCGTTTTGGGTACCTTTGATGCAGGGCAGGATGGCGCTGCAGGAAAGGGGCACAGAGACCCATTCCGGGCAGCATTTTGGGGCGATTTCAGCAGTTTTTGGTACCTTTGATGCAAGGCAGGACAGCACCATGGGAAGGAGGCACAGAAGCCCATTCCGGGCGCCATTTTAGGGATATTTCGGCCGTTTTGGGTACCTTTGATGCAGGGCAGGATGGCACCACAGAAATGGGATACAGAGGCCCATTCCGGGCGCAGTTTTGGGTGAATTTCCAGCGTTTTGGGTACCTTTGATGCAGGGGAGGATGGTGCCACAGGCAGGGGACACGGGACCCCATTCTGGACATCATTTTGGGTGAATTTCCCCCGTTCTGGGTACCTTTGATGCAGGGCAGGATGGCGCTGCAGGAAGGGGGTAGAGAGACCCATTCCGGGTGCAGTTTTGGGTGAATTTCCACCCTTTTGGGTACTTTTGATGGAGGGCAGGATGGCACCATGGGAAGGGGACACAGGGGCCCATTCCGGGCAGCGTTTTGAGGGGATTTCAGGCGGTTTTGGGTACCTTTGATACAGGGCACGATAGCTCTGCAAGAAAGGGGTACAGGGACCCATTCTGGAAGTCATTTTTGGGGGATTTCAGCTGGTTTTGGCACCTTTGGTGCAGGGCAAGATGGCACCACAGAAATAGGGCACAGAGAGCCATTCCTGATGCAGTTTTGGGTGAATTTCCCCCGTTTCGGATACCTTTGAGGTAGGGCAGGATGGCGCCACAGAAAAGGGGTACAGAGGCCCATTCTGGACGCCGTTTTGGGTGAATTTCCAGCATTTTGGGTACCTTTGATGCAGGACAGGATGGTGCCGCAGGAAAGGGGCACAGGGACCCGTTCCAGGCCCCATTTTGGGGGAATTTCCTACGTTTCGGGTACCTTTGATGCAGCGCAGGATAATGCCATGGGTAGGGGGCACAGGACCCCATTCTGGACATCATTTTGGGGGGATTTTAGCCATTTTCGGTACCTTTGATGTAGGGCAGGATGATATCACAGGAGGAGGATGAAGCAGCCTGTTCAGGGCAGCATTTTGGGGGGATTTCAACTGGTTTTAGTACCTTTGATGCAGGGCAGGATGGCGCCACAGAAAGGGGGTACAGAGGCCCATTCCAGGCCCCATTTTGGGTGAATTTCCCCCGTTTTGGTATCTTTGATGCAGGGCAGGATGGCGCCATGGGCAGGGGACACAGGAGCCCATTCCAGACACCATTTTGGGGGAATTTCAGCTGGCTTTGGTACCTTCGATGCAGGGCAAGATGGCGTCACAGAAAGGGAGTACAAAGGCCCATTCCAGGTGCTGTTTTGGGTGGATTTCCCCTGTTTCAGGTACCTTTGATGCAGGGCAGGATGGCGCTGCAGGAAGGGGGCACAAGGGCCCATTCCAGGCCCCATTTTGGGTGGATTTCAGCCGATTTCGGGTACCTTTGATGCAGGGCAGGATGGTGCCGCGGGCAGGGGGTACAGAGGCCCATTTCGGGCGCTGTTTTGAGTGAATTTCCCCCGTTTTCTGTACCTTTGATGCAGGGCAGGATGGCGCTGCAGGAAGGGGGTACAGAGGCCCATTCCGGGCGCCGTTTTGGGTGGATTTCCCCCGTTTTGGTACCTTTGATGCAGGGCAGGATGGCGCTGCAGGAAGGGAGCACAAGGGCCCATTCCCGGCCCCATTTTGGGTGGATTTCAGCCGTTTTCGGTACCTTTGATGCAGGGCAGGATGGCGCCACGGGCAGGGGGTACAGAGACCCATTCCGGGCGCCGTTTTGGGGGGATTTCTGCTGTTTTTGGGTACCTTTAATGCAGGGCAGGATGGCGCTGCAGGAAGGGGATACAGAGGCACCGTTTTGGGGGGATTTCTGCTGTTTTTGGGTACCTTTGATGCAGGGCAGGATGGCGCGCTGCTGGATGGCCGACGGTTTCTCGAAGCCGTACGCGTAGATCCCGCGCAGCAGCGACTCCGACAGGTTCATGTCGTCGAAACTGTCCACGATCTCGTTCCAGTTGCTCTGCGGGGACAGAGCGGCTCCAGCGGGGCGGCCAAATGCCCAAAAACCCCCTAATTCCTCCCAAAATACCCTCAAATACCCCCCAAAACCTTCCAAAACCTCCCCAAAAACCCCAAAGCCTTTCAAAAACCTCCCCAAAACCCTTAAATGCCCCCCAAAACCTTCCAAAAACCTCCCCAAAACCCCCAAATCCCTCCCAAAATACCTTCAAATGCCCCCCAAAACCATGCAAATACCCCCAAAACCTTTCAAAAACCTCCCTAAAACCCTCAACGCCTTCCAAAAACCTCCCCAAAACCCCCAAATCCCTCCCAAAATACCTTCAAATGCCCCCCAAAACGCTCCAAATACCCCCCAAACCTTTCAAAAACCTCCCCAAAACCCTCAAATCCAGCCCAAAATACCCTCAAATCCCTCCCAAAATACCAAATACTCCCCCCAAAACCTTCCAAATCCCCCCAAAACTCCCCATTCCCCAAAACCTTTCAAAAACCTCCCCAAAACGTTCCAAATCCCCCCAAAACCTTCCCCAAAAACCTCCCCAAAACCCTCGAACGCCCCACAAAACCTTCCAAATCCCCCAAAATGTCGCCAAATACCCCCAAAACCTTCCAAATCAGCCCAAAACCTCCCTGAATCCCCCCAAAACCTTCCAAAAACCTCCCAAAACCCCAAATCCCCAAAATCTTTTAAAAACCTCCCCAAGCCCTCAAATCCCTCCCAAAATACCCTTAAATCCCCCCCAAAACCTTGCAAAAACCTCCCTAAAACCTCCAGATCCCTCCCAAAATACTCTCAAATGCCCCCAAAACCTCTGAATCCCCCCAAAACCTTTCAAAAAGCTCCCCCAACCCCCCAATCCCCTCCCAAAATACCCAAAACCTCCCAATCGCCCCGAAATCTCCCAAATCCCCCTAAAACCTCCCCAAACCCCCAAATTCCTCCCAAAACACTCTCAAATGCCCCCCAAAACCTTCCAAAACCGCCCAAAACCTTTCAAAAAGCTCCCTAAAACCCCCAGATCCCTCCCAAAATACTCTCAAATGCTCCCTAAAACCTTCCAAATCCCCCAAAACCTTCCAAAAATCTCCTCCAAACCCTCGAATTCCTCCCAAATTCCCCCAAATGTCCTCCAAAACCTCCGAATCCCCCAAATGTCCCCCAAAACACCATAAACCTCCCCAAATTCCTACTGAAACCCCTCTAAATTACCCCCAAATCTCCCAAATTCCCCTAAAACTGCCCCAAAACCCCCAAATTCCCCCAGAATCACCCCAAAACACCCTCCAAAGGGACCCTAATGCCCCCAACGATTTCCTAGAGCTCCCAAATGCCCCAAGAAACCCCCCAAAACCCCCAGATGCCCCTTGGGACCCCCTGGAGATGCCCCAGACCCCCCAAGGGCCCCGGGACCCCCCAAACTGCCCCCAAAGGGCCCCGGACCCCCAAACTGCCCCCAAAGGGCCCCGGGACCCCCCCAAACTGCCCCGGGACCCCCCCAAACTGCCCCAAAGGGCCCCGGGACCCCCCCAAACTGCCCGGGACCCCCCCAAACTGCCCCCAAAGGGCCCCGGGACCCCCCCAAACTGCCCCGAGGCCCCATGGGAGCCCCAGGACCCCCCCAAAATCCCAGAACCCCCCTCGGACGCCCCTAAACCCCCCCAACCCCCCTCCAAAGCCCCCGGACAACTAAAATGGATCCTGAAGCGCCAAAATGGCCGCCAAAATAACCTAAAATGGCCTCCAAAGCATCCTAAATAGCTGGCAAAATCCCCCAAAATGCCCTAAAATCACCAAAAATGGCTCCCAAAACCCCCAAAGGGCCACAAAAACCACCCAAGACGGCCCAAAATCACTCAAAATGGCCCCAAAACCCACTCAAAATGGCCCCCCAAAGCCCCGCCCCTGAGCACAAAACGCTCCCGGAAAGGCCCCAAAACCCCGCGGATTCGCCCCAAACTCACCTCGATGACGCCATCGGGGTCCATCCCCTCGGGGCCATTGTCTCGGGGTCTACCGGAAAATGGGGGGGGGGGGGGTCACAACCGTTTCCGGTCGCCCGTCTGACCCGGAAGCCGCCCCCCACCCCACCCCGCTTCCTTCCGCTCCGCCGCCACCGCAGGCTCATGCACGTGGTGGGGGCCGCTAGGCCGCGCCGGAAGTCCCGCCTCCGCCTCCCGCGCGCGGCCAATGGGCGGGCGGCGGTGACGTCAGCGCCGCGTGCGGGACAATGGGACGCGCCCAAGGGGGGGGGGGCTCCATGGACGAGACCAACGCGGCGGGGGGGGGGGGACCAACTCCCCCCCCCCGCGTGGGCGGGGCCAATGGGCGCGTCCCCCCCCCCCCCCCCCCGCGGGGGGGCCCCTCTTGGTGTCGCCCACGGGGCGGGGGGGGGGAGCGGCAACCGTGAGGTAAAAGAGCAGCGAAAAAGCGGAATTACGGGAAAAAATCGGGAATTCCGGAAAAAATAAGCACGAATTACGGGAAAAGAGCAGAAAAAGGGGAAAATATTGACGAAAACCGCGAAAAAAAATGAAGGGGGGGATTGTGAGCCCCCCCCCGCGGTGGTTCCGCCCGGACCGGTTTGGCGGGAACCGTGAGGGACGCGGCGGGGGGGGGGGGCGCCGAACCGGTTCCGTTTCCGGTGACGTTTCCCGGTTCGGATTCGCGGTGCCGAATCCCGGTTCCGGTGCCCGTTCCCGTATCCGGCCCGAATCCCGGTTCCGAATCGCGGATCCCGGTCACAACTCAAGCTGCCCGGTTCCGATTGCCGGTTCCGGTTCCCCGTTCCGAACCCCGGTTCCCGGTTCCGAACCCTGGTATCGGTTCCGAATCCGGTTCCCGACTCCGAATCCCGCTCCCGGTTCCCCTCCCGGTTCCGAACCCCAGTTCTCGGTGCCGATTCGGGTCCCGGTTCCGATTCCCGATCCCGGTTCCGATCCCCATTCCGAACCCCAGTTCTCGGTCCCGTTCCGATTCCCGATTCTGGTCCCGGTTCCCGATCCCGGTTCCGATCCCCATTCCCGAACCCCAGTTCTCGGTCCCGGTTCCGATTCGCGGTTCCGATTCCCGATTCCGGTCCCGGTTCCCGAACCCCGGTTCTGGTCCCGCCCCCCGGTTCCGGTCCGGCCCGGTTCCGGTCCCGCTCACCGGCTCTCCTGGCTCGCAGACATCCTGGGCAGCCTCGCGGCTCCGCCCGCCCGCGCCCGCCTTCTTATACCCCCCGCCACGCCCCGCCCCCGCCGCGCGCCCATTGGCCGCCGCCGCGCGCCCCGCCCACCGCCGCGCCGCTCATTGGCCCGCGCCCCCCCCTCCTCCAGCGCGCGCGCGCCCATTGGCCGCGCCGCGCGCCCCGCCCGCTGGCCCGCCGCTCATTGGCCCTCCCCGCGCTCCGCCCCGCCCACCCCTCAAGCTCCGCCCCCGTCCGCGCAAGGGGTGGGCAGGAAGGGGCGGGGCCACAGGCGGAAGTGAAGGGGGCTCCCACGTGGGCGGCCATGCTGGAATGGTGGGGGGGGGGCCTTTGTGTGAGCGCCACCCCCCCGGATACTGCCCCCCCCGGGGAGGGGGCGGGGCCGAGGGGGCGGGGCCGGGGGGGCGGGGCCGGGGGGACCTGAAGGGGGGGGGACAAGGAACCCGGGACCCCCCCCGGATACCGGGACCACCCCCCCGGATACTGCCCCCCCCTCCCGGGGAGGGGGCGGGGGCCGAGGGGGCGGGGCCGGGGGGACAGGGGGGAGCTGAATGGGGGGGGGGGGGAACAAGGAACCCGGGACCCCCCCCCGGATACCGGGACCCCCCCCCCCGGACGCCGGGGCCCCCTCATCCCAAATTCCATCTCCAAATTCCTCCTTTTATTCCCCAAAACAGCCCCGCCCCCCCCCGCCCCACCCCCACCCCGGTACAAAACACGCGCGCGCGGGGGCGGGGGGGGGAGGGGCGGCTCGCGGCCCCGCCCCCCCCCGCGCGCGCGGCGCTGACGTCACGGTGACGTCACGCCGACGTCAGCGCCGCAGCTGGCGCTCGCAGAGCTCCTTGTACATCTGGCGCCGCAGCTGGGGCATGTCCTGCTGCGAGAAGCTGAACGGCCGCCCCAGCGCCAGGAACTTGCAGTACTGGGGGCAGTTAATCACGGGGGGGGCAATTAATCACCAGGGGGGGCAATTAGCACCAGATGGGGGTAATTAGTGCGAGAGGGGGGTAATTAGGGGGATTTGGGGGGCCCGGACGCCTGGGCCCCTCTGTGTCCCCAGGTCCCCCCCCCCCTTCCTACTTGCAGTACTGGGGCAATTAATCACCAGGGGGGGCAATTAGCACCAGATGGGGGTAATTAGTGGGAGAGGGGGGTAATTAGTGCGAGAGGGGGTAATTAGGGGGGTAATTAGGGGCCCAGACACCTGGGCCCTCCTGTTTTCCCTGCTCCCCCCCTTCCTACTTGCAGTACTGGGGGGCAATTAATCACCAGGGGAGGCAATTAATCACCAGGGGGGTAATTAATCACCATGGGGGGTAATTAGTGTGAGAGGGGGGTAATTAGTGCGAGAGGGGGGTAATTAGGGGGGATTTGGGGGGCCCGGACGCCTGGGCCCCTCTGTGTCCCCTGCTCCCCCCCTTCCTATTTGCAGCACTGGGGGGCAATTAACGTGGAGGGGGGTAATTAGCATGAGAGGGGGGTAATTAGCACGAGAGGGGGGTAATTAGTGTGAGAGGGGGGGTAATTAGGGGGGATTTGGGGGGCCCGGACGCCTGGGCCCCTCTGTGTCGCCTGCTTCCCCCCCCCCCTTCCTACTTGCACCACTGGGGGGCAATTAATCACCATGGGGTAATTAGCACAAGAGGGGGGTAATTAGTGTGAGAGGGGGGTAATTAGGGGCCATTTGGGGGGCCCGGATGCCTGGGCCCCTCTGTATCCC
>NW_028289857.1:0-47058 GCF_059628265.1 Tinamus guttatus | reverse complement strand
GGGACATGGGGGACATGGGGGGACATGGGGGGACATTGGGGACAATGGGGACATGGGGACAGTGGGGGGACATGGGGACAATGGGGACAATGGGGACATTGGGGACAATGGGGGGACATGGGGGACAATGAGGACATGGGGACATTGGGGACACTGGGGACATGGGGGGACATTTGGGACATGGGGACAGGGAGGGACACGGGGGGACATTGGGGACAATGGGGACATTGGGGACACGAGGGGACATTGGGGGACACGGGTGGATCATGGGGGGGTCGGGGGGTCCTGGGGGGGTCAGGGGGAGGAGGGGGGTTGGGGGCCCTGGGGGGACATTTGGGGACAGGGGAGGGGGGTCCCCTGGGGGGGGGTTGTCACCCTGTCCCCCCCCCCAACAATGTCCCCTCCCCCAACAGGCGCTACCGACGGTGCCGGGACAGGGACAGGCGGGGACAGGAGCGGGGGGGGCAGGGTGAGACCCCCCCCGTGTCCCCAGTGTGTCCCCAATGTGTCCCCAATGTCTCCATGTCCCCCAGTGTCCCCAATGTGTCTCCATTGTCCCCAATGTCCCCATGTCCCCATGTCCCCAATGTGTCTCCATTGTCCCCAATGTCCCCCCGTGTCCCCAATGTGTCCCCAATGTGTCCCCAATGTCCCTCCGTGTCCCTCCATGTCCCCATGTCCCAAATGTCCCCAATGTCCCCCCCATGTCCCCATGTCTCCATGTCCCCAATATCCCCATGTCCCCCGGTTTCCCCAATGTCCCCATTGTCCCCAATGTCCCCATGTCCCCAATATCCCCATGTCCCCCGGTTTCCCCAATGTCCCCATTGTCCCCAATGTCCCCATGTCCCCATTGTCCCCATTGTCCCCAATATCCCCCATGTCCCCATTGTCCCCAATGTCCCCAATGTCCCCGCATGTCCCCCATGTCCCATGTCCCCCAATGCCCCCAGTGTGTCCCCATGTCCCCAGTGTCCCCAATGTCCCCATGTCCCCATTGTCCCCATTGTCCCCATGTCCCCCATTGTCCCCATTGTCCCCATTGTCCCCAATGTCCCCATGTCCCCCAATGTCCCCATGTCCCCATTGTCCCCAATGTCCTCAATGTCCCCATGTCCCCCCATTGTCCCCAATGTCCCCATGTCCCCCAATGTCCCCAATGTCCCCATGTCCCCCATTGTCCCCAATGTCCCCAATGTCCCCATTGTCCCCATTGTCCCCATGTCCCCCATTGTCCCCATTGTCCCCATTGTCCCCAGGGTCCCCAGGGTCCCCGCTGGCCCCCGACCCCTTTTCCTACGCGGATCCCGTCGCGGCCGTGCGGGAATTCGCGCGGGAGCTGCAGGTCACCCAGGTGCTGCTGGAGGACGTCATCGGCACAGGTGTCCCCAAAGTGTCCCCAACGCGTCCCCAACGTGTCCCCAAAGTGTCCCCAATGTGTCCCCATGTCCCCAACGTGTTCCCAACCTGTCCCCAGAGAGTCCCCATGTCCCCAGTGTGTCCCCAAAGTGTCCCCAACCCAGCCCCGTGTCCCCAACCCATCCCCAGAGAGTCCCCATGTCCCCAGTGTGTCCCCAAAGTGTCCCCAACGTGTCCCCAAGTCCCAGGGTGTCCCCATGTCCCCAACGTGTCCCCAACGTGTCCCCAACGTGTCCCCATGTCCCCAATGTGGCCCCACCGTGTCCCCACCGTGTCCCCACCGTGTCCCCAAAGTGTCCCCATGTCCCCGCCGTGTCCCTAACGTGTCCCCAACGTGTCCCCAACCCGGCCCCGTGTCCCCAACCCATCCCCAGAGAGTCCCCATGTCCCCAGTGTGTCCCCAACGTGTCCCCAAAGTGTCCCCAAAGTGTCCCCAATGTGTCCCCAATGTGTCCCCAACCCGGCCCCGTGTCCCCAACCCATCCCCAGAGAGTCCCCATGTCCCCACCGTGTCCCCAACGTGTCCCCAAAGTGTCCCCAACGCGTCCCCAACGTGTCCCCAAAGTGTCCCCAATGTGTCCCCAATGTGTCCCCAACCCGGCCCCGTGTCCCCAACCCATCCCCAGAGAGTCCCCGTGTCCCCACCGTGTCCCCAACGTGTCCCCAACGTGTCCCCAACGTGTCCCCATGTCCCCACCGTGTCCCCAACGTGTCCCCAACGTGTCCCCAAAGTGTCCCCAACGTGTCCCCATGTCCCCAGTGTGTCCCCATGCCCCCAGCGCGTCCCCATGTCCCCACTGTGTCCCCAACGTGTCCCCATGCCCCCAGCGCGTCCCCATGTCCCCAACGTGTCCCCATGTCCCAGGGTGTCCCCATGTCCCCAACGTGTCCCCATGTCCCCAGCGTGTTCCCAACCTGTCCCCAGAGAGTCCCCATGTCCCCACCGTGTCCCCAACGCGTCCCCATGTCCCCAGTGTGTCCCCATGTCCCCAATGTGGCCCCACCGTGTCCCCAATGTGACCCCCATGTCCCAAACGTGTCCCCATGTCCCCAACCCGACCCCGTGTCCCCAACCCATCCCCAGAGAGTCCCCATGTCCCCAGTGTGTCCCCAACGTGTCCCCAACGTGTCCCCAAAGTGTCCCCATGCCCCCAGCGCGTCCCCATGTCCCCAACGTGTCCCCATGTCCCAGGGTGTCCCCATGTCCCCAACGTGTCCCCAACATGTCCCCAACGTGTCCCCAGCATGTCCCCAACGTGTCCCCAAAGTGTCCCCAACCCATCCCCAGCGCGTCCCCATGTCCCCAACGTGTCCCCAACGTGTCCCCAACGTATCCCCATGTCCCCAACGTGTCCCCATGTCCCAGTGTGTCCCCATGTCCCCAACCCATCCCCAGCGTGTCCCCAACGTGTCACCCTGTCCCCAACGTGTCCCCATGTCCCCAAAGTGTCCCCAAAGTGTCCCCAACGTGTCCCCATGCCCCCAGCGCATCCCCATGTCCCCAACGTGTCCCCAACGTGTCCCCAACGTGTCCCCATGTCCCCAGTGTGTCCCCATGTCCCCAACCCATCCCCAGCGTGTCCCCAACGTGTCACCCTGTCCCCAACGTGTCCCCATGTCCCCAATGTGTCCCCAATGTGTCCCCATGCCCCCAACGTGTCCCCACATCCCCAACCCAGCCCCGGGTCCCCAACCCATCCCCAGAGAGTCCCCATGTCCCCAAGGTGTCCCCATGTCCCCAAACAGGCCCTGTGTCCCCAATCCATCCCCAGCGTGTCCCCAACCCGGCCCCATGTCCCCAATGTCGCAATTCCCCTAATGTCCCCATGCCCCCCCTCCCCATGTCCCCAACGTCCCTGATGCCCCCGTGCTGTCCCCTTGTCCCCTGTGTCCCCAATGTCCCCAATGTCCCCAACATCCCCCGTGTCCCCCATGGCCCCAACATCCCCCGTGTCCCCAATGTCCCTAAGGTCCCCAACACCCCCTCACTGTCCCCAACGTCCCCAATGTCCCCAATGTCCCCAATGTCCCCCATGTCCCCTGGATCACCCATGTCCCCCATGTCCCCAACGTCCCCAACGTCCCTGATGTCCCCCATGTCCCCAGTGTTCCCAATGTCCCCAATGCCCCTTGAGTCCCCAACGTCCCCAATGTCCCCAACGCCCCTTGAGTCCCCCATGTCCCCAATGTCCCCAACATCTCCCATGTCCCCCATGTCCCCAACGTCCCCAATGTCCCCAATGTCCCCAATGTCCCCCATGTCCCCTGGATCACCCATGTCGCCCATGTCCCCAACGTCCCCAATGTCCCTGATGTCCCCCATGTCCCCAGTGTTCCCAATGTCCCCAATGCCCCTTGAGTCCCCAATGTCCCCATTGTCCCCAACATCCCCCATGTCCCTGACGCCCCCAATGTCCCCAACGTCCCCAATGTCCCCCATGTCCCCAACCTCCCCATTGTCCCCAACGCCCCCAATGTCCCTGATGTCCCCAATGTCCCCAATATCCCTGACGTCCCCAACGTCCCTTGAGTCCCCCATGTCCCCAATGTCCCTAACGTCCCAGTGTCCCCAACGTCCCTGATGTCCCCTCACTGTCCCCAACGCCCCTGTGTCCCCAACATCCCCCGTGTCCCCAATGTCCCTAAGGTCCCCAACACCCCCTCACTGTCCCCAATGTCCCCAATGTCCCCAACGTCCCCCATGTCCCCAACGTCCCCAACGCCCCCAATGTCCCTGACGTCCCTAACGCCCCTTGAGTCCCCCATGTCCCCAATGTCCCCAACATCTCCCATGTCCCCCATGTCCCCAATGTCCCCAACGCCCCTTGAGTTCCCCATGTCCCCAATGTCCCCAACGCCCCTTGAGTCCCCCATGTCCCCAATGTCCCCAACATCTCCCATGTCCCCAATGTCCCCAATGTCCCCAATGTCCCCAATGTCCCCAACGCCCCTTGAGTCCCCCATGTCCCCAATGTCCCCAACATCTCCCATGTCCCCCATGTCCCCAATGCCCCTTGAGTTCCCAATGTCCCCAATGTCCCCAACGCCCCTTGAGTCCCCAACGTCCCCAATGTCCCCAACATCTCCCATGTCCCCCATGTCCCCAACGTCCCCAATGCCCCTTGAGTTCCCAATGTCCCCAATGTCCCCAACGCCCCTTGAGTCCCCCATGTCCCCAATGTCCCCAACATCTCCCATGTCCCCCATGTCCCCAACGTCCCCAATGCCCCTTGAGTCCCCAATGTCCCCAATGTCCCCAACATCTCCCATGTCCCCCATGTCCCCAACGTCCCCAATGCCCCTTGAGTTCTCAATGTCCCCAATGTCCCCAACATCTCCCATGTCCCCCATGTCCCCAATGTCCCCAACGTCCCCAACATCCCCGACGTCCCCGACGTCCCCAACATCCCCTCCTTGTCCCCGTTGTCCCCAGGCGCCTTCGGGCAGGTGTTCCGGGGGCGGCTGCGGCTCCCCGGGCGCCGCGCGGTGCCGGTGGCCGTGAAGACCCTTCGCGGTGGCACCGCGGGGACGCGCGGGGCCCTCCTGGCCGAGGCCGCCACCATGGGGAGGTTCCGTCACCCGCACGTGCTGCGGCTGCGCGGGGTGGTGACGGCCACCGCCACCGCCATGCTGGTCACCGAGCTCATGGAGCACGGCGCGCTGGACGCCTTCCTGCGGGTGACACCACGGGGGGACCCTGGGGGGACATTGGGGACATCCTGGGGACACCCTGGAGACACATTGGGGGCACCTTGGGGACACATTGGGGGGACCTCGGGGACACCTCTGGGACATGGGGACACCTTGGGGACACGTTGGGGACACCTAAGGGACACCATGGGGACATTGGGGGGACACTGGGGACACTCTGGGGACATCTTGGGGACATAGGGACACCTAGGGAAGACCTTGGGGACACCTTGGGGACACCCTGGGGACACCTTGGGGACATAGGGACACCTAGGGAAGACCTTGGGGACACCCTGGGGACATGGGGACACCTTGGGGACACCTTGGGGACACCTTGGGGACACACTGGGGACACCTTGGGGACATGGGGACACCTTGGGGACACCTTGGGGACATGGGGACATGGTGGTGACGGCCACCGCGTCCGCCATGCTGGTCACCGAGCTCATGGAGCACGGCGCGCTGGACGCCTTCCTGCGGGTGACACCACGGGGGGACCTTGGGGACACCTTGGGACACATTGGGGACACCCTGGAGACACATTGGGGACACCTTGGGGACACTTTGGGGACACACTGGGAACACCTTGGGGACATGGGGACACCTTGGGGACACCTTGGGGACACTTTGGGGACACTTTGGGGACATGGGGACACCCTGGGGACACCTTGGGGACATCTTGGGGACACTTTGAGGACATGGGGACACCTTGGGGACACCTTGGGGACACCTTGGGGACACATTGGGGACACCTTGGGGACACCTTGCGGACATGGGGACACCCTGGGGACACCTTGGGGACACCTTGGGGACACATTGGGGATACACTGGGGACACATGGGGGACATGGGGACACCCTGGGGACACCTTGGGGACATGGGGACATGGTGGTGACGGCCACCGCCACCGCCATGCTGGTCACCGAGCTCATGGAGCACGGCGCGCTGGACGCCTTCCTGCGGGTGACACCACGGGGGGACCCTGGGGGGACATTGGGGGGACATTGGGAGGACCTTGGGGACACATTGGGACACATTGGGGAGACACTGGGGGGACATTGGGGACACCTCGGGAACACCTTGGGGACATGGGGACACACTGGGGACAACTTGGAGACACCTTGGGGACACCTTGGGGACATCTTGGGGACACCCTGGGGACACATTGGGGATACACTGGGGACACATGGGGGACATGGGGACACCCTGGGGACACCTTGGGGACACCTTGGGGACATGGGGACATGGGGACACCTTGGGGACACCTTGGGGACATGGGGACATGGTGGTGACGGCCACCGCCATGCTGGTCACCGAGCTCATGGAGCACGGCGCGCTGGACGCCTTCCTGCGGGTGACACCACGGGGACATCGGGGGGACCCTGGGGGGACATTGGGGGGACCTTGGGGACACCCTGGGGACACCTTGGGGACATGGGGACACATTGGAGACACCTTGGAGACACCTTGGGGACACACTGGGAACACCTTGGGGACATGGGGACACCTTGGGGACACCCTGGAGACACATTGGGGACACCTTGGGGAGATGGGGACACCTTGGGGACACACTGGGGACACATTGGGGACACTTTGGGGACATGGGGACACCCTGGGGACACCTTGGGGACATCTTGGGGACACACTGGGGACATGGGGACACCTTGGGGACACTTTGGGGACACCCTGGGGACATTGGGGACATGGGGACACATTGGGGACACCTTGGGGACACACTGGAGACACATTGGGGACATGGGGACACCTTGGGGACATTGGGGACATGGGGGGACATTGGGGACATGGGGGAGGCACCATTATTTGTCCTTAGTCCCTCCCTATGTCCCTAGCTCTGCCCCCGACTAAACCCCGCCCCCTAAACCCAAGCCCCGCCCCCTAACCCCAAGCTCCGCCCCCAGGGCATTCCCGGGCACCTGTCCCTGCTTCAGCTCACCCGGATGCTCCAGGGAACGGAGCTCCGCCCCCTATCCCGAAACCCCGCCCCCTAACAACAATCCCCGCCCCCTAACACGAAGCTCCGCCCCCAGCACTAAACCCCGCCCCCAGGGCCTTCCCGGGTGCCCGTCCCCGCTCCAGCTGACGCGGATGCTCCAGGGAATGGAGCCTCTTCTAGCTCCACCCCCCAGGGCTAAACCCCGCCCCCTATCTTCAAACCCCGCCCCCAGTGTTAAACCCCGCCCCCTAACCCCAAGCTCCGCCCCCAGGGCCTTCCTGGCCGCCTGTCCCCGCTCCAGCTCACCCGGATGCTCCGCGGGATCGCCGCCGGGATGGGCTACCCCAAACCCCGCCCCATCAATAAACCCCGCCCCTAACCCCAAGCTCCTCCCCCTAACACGAGGCTCCGCCCCCAGGGCATTCCCGGCCGCCTGTCCCCGCTCCAGCTGACGCGGATGCTCCAGGGAATGGAGCCTCTTCTAGCTCCACCCCCCAGGGCTAAACCCCGCCCCCTATCCCCAAACCCCGCCCCCAGGGTTAAACCCCGCCCCCTATGGACAAACCCCGCCCCCAAGGTTAAACCCCGCCCCCTAACCCCAAGCTCCGCCCCCAGGGCCTTCCCGACCCGGATGCTCCGCGGGATCGCCGCCGGGATGGGATACCCCAAACCCCGCCCCCATCAATAAACCCCGCCCCTAGGGCCAAACCCCGCCCCCTAACCCCAAGCCCCGCCCCCAGGGCCTTCCCGGCCGCCTGTCCCCGCTCCAGCTGACCCGGATGCTCCAGCGAATGGAGCCTCTTCTAGCTCCACCCCCCCAGGGCTAAACCCCGCCCCTAACCCCAAGCTCCTCCCCCTAACACCAAGCTCCGCCCCCAGGGCATTCCCGGCCGCCTGTCCCCGCTCCAGCTGACCCGGATGCTCCGCGGGATCATGGCCGGGATGGGCTGCACCAAACCCCGCCCCCACCAATAAACCCCGCCCCTAACCCCAAGCTCCGCCCCCCAGGGCCTTCCCGGCCGCCTGTCCCCGCTGCAGCTCACCCGGATGCTCCAGGGAACGGAGCTCCGCCCCCCCAGCCCCAAACCCCGCCCCCTAACACTAAACCCCGCCCCCAGGGCATTCCCGGCCGCCTGTCCCCGCTCCAGCTCACCCGGATGCTCCGCGGGATCATGGCCGGGATGGGCTGCACCAAACCCCGCCCCCATCAATAAACCCCGCCCCCTAACACCAAACCCCGCCCCCTAACCCCAAGCTCCTCCCCCTAACACGAAGCTCCGCCCCCAGGGCCTTCCCGGCCGCCTGTCCCCGCTCCAGCTGACGCGGATGCTCCAGGGAACGGAGCTCCGCCCCCTATCCCGAAACCCCGCCCCGTAGCACCAAACCCCGCCCCCTAACACGAAGCTCCGCCCCCAGGGCATTCCCGGCCGCCCGTCCCTGCTCCAGCTGACGCGGATGCTCCAGGGAATGGAGCCTCTTCTAGCTCCACCCCCCCAGGGCTAAACCCCGCCCCCTAACCCCAAGCTCCTCCCCCTAACACGAGGCTCCGCCCCCAGGGCATTCCCGGCCGCCTGTCCCCGCTCCAGCTCACCCGGATGCTCCGCGGGATCATGGCTGGGATGGGCTACCCCAAACCCCGCCCCCATCAATAAACCCCGCCCCTAGGGCCAAACCCCGCCCCCTAACCCCAAGCTCCGCCCCCAGGGCCTTCCCGGCCGCCTGTCCCCGCTCCAGCTGACCTGGATGCTCCAGGGAATGGAGCTCCGCCCCCTAGCCCCAAACCCCGCCCCCAGGGTCAAACCCCGCCCCCTAACACGAGGCTCCGCCCCCAGGGCCTTCCCGGCCGCCTGTCCCCGCTCCAGCTGACGCGGATGCTCCGCGGGATCGCCGCCGGGATGGGCTATTTGTCCGACACCGGCTTCGTGCACCGGGATTTGGCCGCCCGGAACATCCTGGTCGGCTCCCGGCTCCTCTGCAAAGTGGCCGATTTTGGGTTATCCCGGAGGCTGCGGGGCCGGGACGGGGCCGACCCCACCTACACGTCCTGCATGGTGGGAATTCCCGGGAATTCCCGGGAAAAGGGGGAATTCTGGGAAATGGGGGATTCCGGGAAATGGGGGAATTCCTGGGGCCGGGACAGAGCCGACCCCACCTACACGTCCTGCATGGTGGGAATTCCCGGGAATTCCCGGGAAAAGTCAGAATTCCGGGAAATGCGGGATGCTGGGAAATGGGGGATTCCTGGGAAATGGGGAAATTCCGGGAAATGGGGGAATTCCGGGAAATGGGGGAATTCCTGGGAAATGGGGGAATTCCTGGGAAATGGGGGAATTCCTGGGGCCAGGACGGGGCCGACCCCACCTACACGTCCTGCATGGTGGGAATTCCCGGGAATTCCCGGGAAAAGGGGAATTCCGGGAAATGCGGGATGCTGGGAAATGGGGAATTCTGGGAAATGGGGGATTCCGGGAAATGGGGGAATTCCTGGGAAATGGGGGAATTCCTGGGGCCGGGACGGGGCCGACCCCACCTACACGTCCTGCATGGTGGGAATTCCCGGGAATTCCCGGGAAAAGGGGAATTCCGGGAAATGGGAATTCTGGGAAATGGGGGATTCCGGGAAATGGGGGGATTCCTGGGAAATGGGGGAATTCCTGGGGCCGGGACGGGGCTGACCCCACCTACACGTCCTGCATGGTGGGAATTCCCGGGAATTCCCGGGAAAAGGGGGAATTCTGGGAAATGGGGGATCCCGGGGAATGGGGGAATTCTGGGAAATGGGGGAATTCTGGGAAATGGGGGATTCCGGGAAATGGGGAATTCTGGGAAATGGGGGGATTCCCGGGAAATGGGGGGATTCCTGGGGCCGGGACGGGGCCGACCCCACCTACACGTCCTGCATGGTGGGAATTCCCGGGAAAAGCGGGAATTCCGGGAAATGCGGGATGCTGGGAAATGGGGAATTCTGGGAAATGGGGGAATTCCGGGAAAAGGGGGAATTCCGGGAAATGGGGGAATTCCTGGGGCCAGGACGGGGCCGACCCCACCTACACGTCCTGCATGATGGGAATTCCGGGAATTCCCGGGAAAAGGGGGATTCTGGGAAATGGGGGAATTCCGGGAAATGGGGGAATTCCTGGGAAATGGGGGAATTCCCGGGAAATGGGGGGATTCCGGGAAATGGGGGGATTCCTGGGAAATGGGGGAATTCTGGGAAAAGGGGGAATTCCGGGAAATGGGGGAATTCCTGGGGCCGGGACAGAGCCGACCCCACCTACACATCCTGCATGGTGGGAATTCCCGGGAAAAGGGGGAATTCCGGGAAATGGGGGAATTCTGGGAAATGGGGGAATTCCCGGGAAACAGGGGATCCCGGGAAACGGGATCCCGGGAAACAGGGCGTTCCCGGGAAATGGTGGAATCCTGAGAAACGGGGCATTCCAGGAAACGGGGAATCCTGGGAAAAGGGGGAGTTCCTGGGAAACCTGGAAATTTTCCTGGGAAACCTGGGAAATCCTTCCAAGATTCCAGGGCCCTTCCCGGACCCGGGCCCTTTCCCAGATTCCTGGGCCCTTCCCGGATTCCTGGGTCCTTTTCCCGGATTCCCGGGTCCTTTTCCCATATTCCCAAGCCCTTCCCAGACACCCAGGCCCTTTTCCTGGATTCCCGGGTCCTTTTCCCAGATTCCTGAGCCCTTTTCCCGGCTTCCCGAGCCCTTCCCGGATTCCAGGCCCTTTTCCCAGATTCCCGCTCCCTTTCCCAGATTCCCGCTCCCTTCCCGGTTTTCCCGCTCCAGGGGGACCGGATCCCGCTCCGCTGGACGGCTCCGGAAGCCATCGCATTCCGGCAGTTCCCAGATTCCCGGGCCCTTTTCCCACATTCCCGCTCCCTTTTCCCACATTCCTGCTCCCTTTTCCCACATTCCCATTCCAGGGGGAGCGGATCCCGCTCCGTTGGACGGCTCCGGAAGCCATCGCGTTCCGGCAGTTCCCGGATTCCCGGCCCTTTTCCCACATTCCCGCTCCCTTTCCCGGATTCCCGGCCCTTTTCCCACATTCCCGCTCCCTTCCCGGTTTTCCCGCTCCAGGGTGAGCGGATCCCGCTCCGCTGGACGGCTCCGGAAGCCATCGCGTTCCGGCAGTTCCCAGATTCCCGCTCCCTTTTCCCACATTCCCAGCCCTTTTCCCACATTCCCGCTCCCTTTTCCCACATTCCCGCTCCCTTTTCCCACATTCCCTTCCCGGTTTTCCCATTCCAGGGTGAGCGGATCCCGCTCCGTTGGACGGCTCCGGAAGCCATCGCGTTCCGGCAGTTCTGGGATTCCCGCTCCCTTTCCCGGATTCCCGAGCCCTTTTCCCACATTCCCGAGCCCTTTTCCCACATTCCCGCTCCCTTTTCCCACATTCCCATTCCAGGGTGAGCGGATCCCGCTCCGTTGGACCGCTCCGGAAGCCATCGCGTTCCGGCAGTTCTGGGATTCCCGCTCCCTTTTCCCACATTCCCTTTCCCGGTTTTCCCGCTCCAGGGTGAGCGCATCCCGCTCCGCTGGACGGCTCCGGAAGCCATCGCGTTCCGGCAGTTCCCGGATTCCCGGCCCTTTTCCCAGATTCCCGCTCCCTTTTCCCACATTCCCTTTCCCACATTCCCATTCCAGGGTGAGCGCATCCCGCTCCGTTGGACCGCTCCGGAAGCCATCGCGTTCCGGCAGTTCTCACATTCCCGCTCCCTTTCCCGGATTCCCGAGCCCTTTTCCCAGATTCCCGGCCCTTTTCCCACATTCCCGCTCCCTTTTCCCACATTCCCTTTCCCACATTCCCATTCCAGGGTGAGCGGATCCCGCTCCGCTGGACGGCTCCGGAAGCCATCGCGTTCCGGCAGTTCCCGGATTCCCGGCCCTTTTCCCACATTCCCGCTCCCTTTTCCCACATTCCCCTTCCCGGTTTTCCCATTCCAGGGTGAGCGCATCCCGCTCCGTTGGACCGCTCCGGAAGCCATCGCGTTCCGGCAGTTCTGGGATTCCCGGCCCTTTTCCCACATTCCCGCTCCCTTTCCCACATTCCCGCTCCCTTTTCCCACATTCCCATTCCAGGGGGAGCGGATCCCGCTCCGTTGGACCGCTCCGGAAGCCATCGCGTTCCGGCAGTTCCCGGATTCCCGGCCCTTTTCCCACATTCCCATTCCAGGGGGAGCGCATCCCGCTCCGTTGGACGGCTCCGGAAGCCATCGCGTTCCGGCAGTTCTCGTCCGCCAGCGACGCCTGGAGCTTCGGGATCGTCATGTGGGAAGTGACGACGTTCGGACAGCGGCCGTACTGGGACATGAGCAACGAGGAGGTGAGCGGCGCCGGAATACCGGGAATACCGGGATACCGGAATGTCGGACACCGGGATACCGGGATACCCGGATACCGGGATACCAGGATATCGGAATATCGGACACCGGGATACCGGGACACCGGGACACCGGGATACCGGGATACCCGGATACCGGGACACCGGGATATCGGAATATCGGACACCGGGATACCAGGATACCTGGATACCCGGATACCGGGATACCCGGATACCAGGATACCGGGACACCGGGATATCGGAATATCGGACACCCGGACACCAGGATACCCGGATACCGGGATACTGGGACACCGGGATACCGGGATAGGGGGCTCCCCAGACACCCAGACACCAAGATACTGGGATACCAGGATACCGGGACACTGGGATATGGGGGGGCCCGGACAATGGGACACCCGGATACCGGGACACCTGGACACGGGGACACCCAGACACCGGGATACCGGAATATCGGACACCCGGATACCTGGACACCAGGGCACCAGGATACAGGGGGACCTGGACACCCAGACACCGGGACACCCGGACACTGGGACACTGGGATATGGGGGAGCCTGGACACCAGACACCAGGACACCGGAATCCTGGGATACAGGGGGGCCCAAACACCGGGATACCCGGACACCAGGATATGGGGGGGTCCCCGGACGCCTGGGCCCCTTTAGGAACAACCCAAGGGGATACAGGGGGTTCCCCGGATGCCTGGGCCCCTTCGGAGCCACTTCCAGACACTGGGATATGGGGGGGGTTCCCCGGACGCCTGGGCCCCTCCGGAGCCACTTCCAGACACTGGGATATGGGGGGTCCCCGGACGCCTGGGCCCCTTTAGGAACAACCCAAGGGGATAGAGGGGGGGTTCCCGGACGCCTGGGCCCTTAGGGGGGTTCCCGGACACCTGGGCCCATTGGGAACAACCCAAGGGGATAGAGGGGGCGGTTCCCCGGACGCCTGGGCCCCTCCGGAGCCACTTCCAGACACTGGGATATGGGGGGTCCCCGGACACCGGGGCCCCTTTGGGGGGTTCCCGGACGCCTGGGCCCATTGGGAACAACCCAAGGGGATAGAGAGGGATCTCCCGGACGCCGGGGCCCCTTTGGAGCTTCTCCTGGACGCCTGGGCCCCATTGGGAACAACCCAAGGGGATGGGGGGGGGGGTTCCCCGGACGCCTGGGCCCCTCCGGAGCCACTTCCAGACACCGGGATATGGGGGGTCCCCGGACGCCTGGGCCCCTTCGGAGCCACTTCCAGACACTGGGATATGGGGGGGTCCCCGGACGCCTGGGCCCCTTTGGAGCTTCTCCCGGACGCCTGGGCCCATTGGAAACAACCCAAGCGGATACAGGGGGGGGATCCCCGGACGCCTGGGCCCCTTTTGGGGGTTCCCGGACGCCTGGGCCCCTCCGCGCGCTCCGCCCTCCGCGCGGCTGTTCCCGTCCGCCTGACGCCCCCCCCCGCAGGTGTTGGTCGCCGTGGAGGGCGGGTTCCGGCTGCCGCGGCCGCGGGGCTGCCCGGCCGCCCTGCACGGCCTCATGCTCCGGTGCTGGCGGCGCCGCCGGGGGGCCCGGCCCCCCTTCGCCGCCATCGTCGCCGCCCTCGACCGGCTGCTGCGGAGCCCGGGGGCCCTGAGGGCGCCGGAGGGGGGGTAGGAGCGGGGCCGGACGCCTGGGCCCCTCCCGGACACCTGGGCCCCTTCCCGGACGCCTGGGCCCCTTCCCGGACGCCTGGGCCCTTTCCTGGATTCCTGGGCCCCTTCCCGGACGCCTGGGCCCTTCCCGGATTCCTGGTTCCCTTTGGGGTGTCCCAGCCCCCTGGGCCCTTCCCTGCCCCCCGGGGACTGGTTGGGGGTTGGGGCATCCAGGGCCATGGGGACCCCATGGGGTGACAATGACGCCCCCCCCCCCCCCCCCCAACAGGGACCTGCTGCATGAGGAGGAGGAGGCCCCGCCCCCCATCAAGATGGCGGACGGCACCTTGGCCCCGCCCACCATGGCGGGCACCTCCTTCTGAGCCCCGCCCCCAAGATGGCCGCCGCACGCATCAGGACCAAGATGGCCGACGGGGAGCCATTGCAAGATGGCTGCCCAAGATGGCCGCCTAACCAAGATGGCCGCCCCACCAATATGGCCGCCTAACCAATATGGCCACCCAACCAATATGGCCGCCTAACCAAGATGGCCGCCTAACCAATATGGCCGCTCTGCCAATATAGCCGCTGTCCCCCTGCTGGGATGACATCATCGCCCTGATGACATCACAACGCGGGGAGAAAGTGGGCGGGGCTCTCTGATGACGTCACCAAGCTCGGATCCCCCCCTCCCGTGGGAAGCGATGACGTCACAGCCCTTGACTCCGCCCCCTTTGCTCATCGGACCACGTGGGGGGCGCAGGGGCGGGGTCTCAAGGGGGCGTGGCCTCCCCTCATTGGCAGCCAATAAAAAGCGGCGGCTCCTCCTTCCCCGGGATCTTATGCAAATGAGGGGGCGGGAGCGGCCAATGGGAGCGCAGGGGGCGGGGCCAGGGGGCAAAGAAAGAGGCGCCAAATTGAGGAGCGGGGGGTTTATTGGGGGGGGGGGGGCAGGAGGGGCCCAGGAGTCCGGGAAGGACCCGGGAATCCGGGAATGGGCCCAGGCGTCCGGGGGGGGCCCAGGCGTCCGGGAAGGATCCGGGAATCCGGGAAGGACCCGGGAATCTGGGAAAGGGCCCAGGAGTCCGGGAAGGACCCGGGAATCCGGGAATGGGCCCAGGAGTCCGGGAAGGATCCGGGAATCTGGGAAGGACCCGGGAATCCGGGAATGGGCCCAGGCGTCCGGGGGGGGCCCAGGCGTCCGGGAAGGATCCGGGAATCCGGGAAGGACCCGGGAATCTGGGAAAGGGCCCAGGAGTCCGGGAAGGACCCGGGAATCCGGGAATGGGCCCAGGCGTCCGGGGGGGGGGGTCCTCAAGGGGGCCCCGGCGTCCGGGGGGGCCCCGGCGGGGGGGAGGGGGCCGTTGTCCCCGGGCCGGTCCCGGTGTCCCCAGGGAAGACCCAGAGGCCCCCGGGGGGGGCGGCCCCGTCCCACTCATTGTCCCCATTGTCCCCATTGTCCCCATTGTCCCCATTGTCCCCGTTGTCCCCATTGTCCTCCAGGGGGACCCAGGTGTCCCCAAGGGCCCAGGCGTCCCCGGGCCGGGGGGGGCACTTGCTGGGGGTGACGGTGCCACCGTGGCCGTTGTCACCGTGACCGTCACCGTGACCGTCAGTGTCACCCTCGGTGCCACCGTCGTTGTCACCGTTGTCACTTTTGGTGTCACCGTTGCCACCTTCGGTGTGACCCTTGTTGTCACCGCGACCATCAGTGTCACCATCGTTGTCACTTTTGGTGTCACCCTTCTTGTCACCATCAGTGTCACCGCGACCATCAGTGTCACCCTCGGTGTCACCGTCGTTGTCACCTCTGGTGTCACCCTTGGTGTCACCGTCACCATGACCACCAGTGTCACCGTCGTTGTCACTGTTGCCACCCTTGGTGTCACCGTCGTTGTCACCGTTGCCACCCTTGGTGTCACCGTCACCATCAGTGTCACCGTGACCACCGGTAACACCGTCATCGTCACCATCGTTGTCACTGTTGTCACTTTTGGTGTCACCGTTGCCACCCTTGTTGTCACCGTCACCACCACCATCAGTGTCACCGTGACCACCGGTGTCACCGTCATCGTCGCCGGTGTCACCATCGTTGTCACTTTTGGTGTCACCGTTGTCACTTTTGGTGTCACCGCTGTCACTTTCAGCGTCACCCTCGTTGTCACCGTCACCACGAGCGTCACCGTTGTCACCGGTGTCACCGTTGTCACCGGTGTCACCGTCCCCGTTGTCACCGTCCGGTGGCCCCGCCAGGTCCTCGGGGGTCCCCGCCAGGGCCCGGGCCGCCCCCTGCAGGGTCCGGGCCAGCAGGGCCACCCGCAGTGACGTCACGGCGGTGACGTCACCGGTGACGTCATCGGTGTCCCCCGGGGGGTGGCGCAGGGACAGGGCCAGCGCGGCCACCGTGTGGCCCCCCCGGCCCAGCAGGACGTGGCGGAAGGGGGTGACCAGAGGGGACACGAAGGGGGACAGGAGGGACGACTCGGCCTGGGGACAATGGGGACAATGGGGACATTGGGGACAATGGGGGGACATGGGGGACATTGGGGACATGGGGCATGTGGGGGGACATGGGGGACATTGGGGACATGGGGGATGTGGGGGACATTGGGGACATTGGGACATCAGGGGGACATTGGGGGATGTGGGGGACATGGGGACAATGGGGACATGGGGACATCGGGGGGACATTGGGGACATTGGGGACAGGGGACATTGGGGACAATGGGGACATGGGGACATTGGGTACAGGGGCGACATGGGTGACACTGGGGACATGGGGCCATAGGGACAGGGGATATTGGGGACACAGGGACATGGGGACATTGGGGACATTGGGGACATGGGGACAGGTGATATTGGTGACACATTGGGGACAGGTAGGTGACATTGGGGACACTAGGGACATTGGGGACAGGTGACATTGATGACACATAGGTGACATTGAGGACATGGGGACAATGGGGCCATGGGGACAGGGGACACGGGAACATTGGGGACATTGGGGACATGGGGACAGGTGACATTGGGGACACATAGGTGACATTGGGGACACATTGGGGACATTGGTGACACATAGGTGACATTGAGGACACTGGGGACATTGGGGCCATGGGGACACGGGCACATTGGGGACATTGGGGCCATGGGGCCAGGTGACATGGGGACACATAGGTGACACACAGGTGACATTGGTGACACATTGGGGACACATTGGGGACACATTGGTGACACACAGATGACATTGGGGACATTGGTGACACATTGGGGACACATTGGTGACATGGGTGACACATTGGTGACACATTGGGGACACACAGGTGACACATTGGGGACACATTGGGGACACACAGATGACATTGGGGACATTGGTGACACATTGGGGACACATTGGTGACATGGGTGACACATTGGTGACACATTGGGGACACATAAGTGACACATTGGGGACACATTGGTGACACACAGGTGACACACAGGTGACATTGGGGACATTGGTGACACATTGGTGACACATTGGGGACATGGGTGACACATTGGTGACACATTGGGGACACACAGGTGACATTGGGGACACACAGGTGACATTGGTGACACATTGGGGACACATTGGGGACATGGGTGACACATAGGTGACACATTGGGGACACATAGGTGACATTGGGGACACATTGGTGACACACAGGTGACATAGGTGACATTGGTGACACATTGGTGACACATTGGTGACACATAGGTGACATTGGGGACACATTGGTGACACTGGGGACACATTGGTGACACACAGGTGACACACAGGTGACATTGGTGACACACAGGTGACATTGGGGACACATAGGTGACACACAGGTGACATTGGTGACACATTGGGGACACATTGGGGACACATTGGGGACACACAGGTGACATTGGGGACATTGGTGACACATTGGTGACACACTGGGGACATTGGTGACACATTGGGGACACACAGGTGACATTGGGGACACATAGGTGACACACAGGTGACACACAGGTGACATTGGGGACACATAGGTGACATTGGGGACACATTGGGGACACACAGGTGACACTGGTGACACATTGGGGACACACAGGTGACATTGGGGACACATTGGGGACACATTGGTGACATTGGGGACACATTGGTGACACATTGGTGACACACAGGTGACATTAGTGACACATTGGGGACACACAGGTGACATTGGGGACACATTGGTGACATTGGGGACACATTGGGGACACACAGGTGACATTGGTGACACACAGGTGACACACAGGTGACATTGGGGACACACAGGTGACACAGGTGACACCCAGGTGACATTGGGGACATTGGGGACATTTCTCACGGCCATGACGCGCTCCCGCAGGGTCCCCAACAGCCCTTGGTGGCCGCCGCTCTCGGTCACCTCCCGACGGAGCCGGGTGGCAGCGCGGGACAGGTCACCACGGGCAGAGAACAATAGGGACAGGGGGACACCCTGGGGACAATGGGGACAATGGGGACATCCCAGGGACATGGGGACATGGGGACACCGGGTGGCAGCGCGGGACAGGTCACCACGGGCAGAGAACAATAGGGACAAGGGGACACCCTGGGGACAATGGGGACAATGGGGACATCCCAGGGACATGGGGACATGGGGACACCGGGTGGCAGCGCGGGACAGGTCACCACGGGCAGAGAACAATAGGGACAAGGGGACACCCTGGGGACAATGGGGACAATGGGGACAATGGGGACACCGGGGACACCGGGGGGACATGGGGACAATGGGGACACCGGGGGGACATGGGGACATGGGGACACCCGGGACAGGTCACCACGGGCAGAGAACAATAGGGACAAGGGGACACCCTGGGGACAATGGGGACAATGGGGACACCGGGGGGACATGGGGACATGGGGACAATGGGGACATCCCAGGGACATGGGGACATGGGGACACCGGGTGGCAGCACGGGACAGGTCACCACGGGCGGAGAACAATAGGGACAGGGGGACACCCTGGGGACAATGGGGACAATGGGGACACCGGGGGGACATGGGGACATGGGGACACCGGGGGGACATGGGGACAATGGGGACATCCCAGGGACATGGGGACATGGGGACACCCTGGGGACAATGGGGACAATGGGGACATCCCAGGGACATGGGGACACCCGGGACAGGTCCCCACGGGCCGAGAACAGCAGGGACAGGGGGACAGCGGTGACATCCTGGGGACAATGGGGACAATGGGGGGAAATGGGGACATGGGGACAATGTGGGGAAATGGGGACATGGGGACACCCATGGGGACACCCTAGGGACACCCTGGGGACATGGGGACACAGCAGCAGGAGCCCCACAAACCCCCCCCCACATTGTCCCCAATGTCCCCCCAATGCCCTCCCATTGCCCCCATTATCCCCAATGTCCCCCCATTGTCCCCAACACCCCCATTGTCCCCAATGTCCCCCCATTGTCCCCATTGCCCCCAATGTCCCCATTGCCCCCATTGACCCCGGTGTCCCCATGTCCCCATGTCCCCCCGGTGTCCCCATTCCCCCCATTGTCCCCCCAATGTCCCCATTGTCCCCATTGTCCCCATTGCCCCCATCCCCCCCAATGTCCCCAATGTCCCCCCATCCCCCCCCATTGTCCCCAATGTCCCCCCCCTCGCTCACCCCCCCCGCCCCCACCAGCCCCCCCAGGGGTCCCAGGAGGCTCCGGGGGGGCCCGTGGGGGTCCAGGGGGGGGAGGGGCTCCTGCGACCCCCCCCAATGTCCCCATTGTCCCCATTGACCCCAATGTCCCCCATTGTCCCCAATGTCCCCAATGTCCCCCCAATGTCCCCATTACCCCCATTCCCCCCAATGTCCCCATTGTCCCCATTGACCCCAATGTCCCCAATGCCCCATTGACCCTAATGTCCCCCATGTCCCCCCAATGTCCCCATTGACCCCAATGTCCCCAATGTCCCCAATGCCCCCGATATCCCCATTACCCCCATTGACCCCAATGTCCCCAATGTCCCCATTATCCCCATTGTCCCCATTGTCCCCATTGTCCCCCCATTGTCCCCGCTCACCCCCCCCGCCCCCGCCAGCCCCCCCAGGGGTCCCAGGAGGCTCCGGGGGGGCCCGTGGGGGTCCAGGGGGGGGAGGGGCTCCTGCCCCCCCCGCAGCGCCACGAGCCCCGCGACCCCCCCCAGGGCGGCCCCGGCCGCCGGGAGCCGCCCCCGGAGCCGCCCCCGCAGTGACGTCACGCGCGGGGGGGCGGGGCCTGCGGCCGCCTGCGGGGGGGGGAGAGAGAGGAGGGGGGTGTTGGGGACAATGGGGACAATGGGGACAATGGGGGGATATAGGGGACATTGGGGACAATGGGGACAATGGGGGGATATAGGGGACATGGGGGGGTATAGGGGGGTGTAGGGGACATTGGGGACAATGGGGACAATGGGGACAATGGGGACAATGCGGGGTGTAGGGGGGTATTGGGGACAATGGGGACAATGGGGACATGGGGGGATACGGGGGGATATAGGGGACATTGGGGACAATGGGGGGTATTGGGGGGTATAGGGGGATATAGGGGGGTATAGGGGACATTGGGGACATTGGGGACAATGGGGACAATGGGGACATGGGGGGATATGGGGGGGTATAGGGGACATTGGGGACAATGGGACAATGGGGACAATGGGGACAATGGGGGATATTGGGGGGTATACGGGGTATAGGGGACATTGGGGACAATGGGGGTATAGGGGGGTATGGGGGGGTGTTGGGGAGAATGGGGACAATGGGGGGGTATAGGGGGGTATAGGGGACATTGGGGACAATGGGGGACAATGGGGGACAATGGGGGGTATTGGGGGGTATGGGGGGGATATGGGGGGGATATAGGGGGTATAGGGGGGTATAGGGGGATATGGGGGACATTGGGGACAACGGGGGATATAGGGGGTGTACAGGGGAGTATAGGGGGGGTATTGGGGACATTGGGGACACAGGGACACGGGGACATTGGGTACATGGGGACACAGGGACATTGGGGACATTGGGGACACAGGGACATGGGGACATTGGGGACATGGGGACATTGGGGACATTGGGGACACAGGGACGCGGTGGCCCTGTCACCTCGGTGAAGAAGATCTCCACTGCCGGGATCCCGGCGGCCGCCGTGAAGGGGAAGGCGCCGCTGTCGGGGGTCAGGGGCCGGATCCTGGGGAGGGCCCAGGCGTCCGGGTGACCCCAAAGGGGCCCAGGCGTCCGGGGACACCCAAAGGGCCCAGGCGTCCGGGGACCCCCAAAGGGGCCCAGGTGTCCGGGTAACCCCCAAAGGGCCCAGGCGTCCGGGTAACCCCCAAGGGGCCCAGGCGTCCGGGGACCCCCCAAAGGGGCCCAGGCGTCCGGGCTCACACGTCGCTCTCCCAGGGCCGCCCCGGCCGCGTCAGCTGCTCCAAGAGGCTCCTCCCGCTCTCATTGGGGCTGTCAACCTGGGGGGGGGACCCCAGGTCTGAGCCGAGGGGGCCCCGGCGTCCGGGCACCCCCCAAAGGGGCCCAGGCGTCCGGGCACCCCCCAAAGGGGCCCACCAGAGGGGCCCCGGCGTCCGGGCACCCCCCAAAGGGGCCCCGGCGTCCGGGCGGCCCCACCTGGCTCAGGACGCGGCCGATGAGGGGCACCAACGTGGGGCTGGTCTTGGCCACCAGGCGGTCGTCCCCTGTGGCCATGGGGCACCGATTGGGAAAGGGCCCAGGCGTCCGGGCAGCCTCAGCCCCACGGCCACCATGGGGGCCCAGGTGTCCGGGCGGCCCCACGGCCACCATGGGGGCCCAGGCGTCCGGGCGGCCCCACGGCCACCACGGGGGCCCAGGCGTCCGGGAACCCCCCTCAGCCCCACGGCCACCGGAGGGGCCCAGGCGTCCGGGCACCCCCCTGGCCCCACAGCCACCGCAGGGGCCCAGGCGTCCGGGCAGCCCCACGGCCACCGCAGGGGCCCAGGCGTCCGGGAACCCCCCCCAGCCCCACGGCCACCGCAGGGGCCCAGGCATCCGGGAACCCCCCCCAGCCCCACGGCCACCGTAGGGGCCCAGGCGTCCAGGCAGCCCCACGGCCACCATGGGGGCCCAGGCGTCCGGGCGTCACCCACCGAGCACCGCCCGGTCCAGGCTGATGTAGGCGACGACTTTGCGGTGCAGCTGCCCCGGGAACCCCTGGGAACGGGGTTGGGGGCGGGGGGGGTGACGAGGGGGCCCAGGCGTCCGGGTGTCCCCCTGTCACCCCCCCCGCGGTGTCACCTCCAGCCACTCGGTGGCCCCCACGTGGCCGTAGTCGCCCGCGTCCCAACTGGCGAAGAGGAGCGAGCGGCGGAGCTGGAGCCCTGCGGGAAGGGCCCAGGCGTCCGGGAAGGGGCCCAGGCGTCCGGGAAAGGGCCCAGGCGTCCGGGAAGGGGCCCAGGCGTCCGGGAAGGGCCCAGGCGTCCGGGAGGGGCCCAGGTGTCCGGGAAGGGGCCCAGGCGTCCGGGAAGGGGCCCAGGAGTCCGGGGAGGGCCCAGGCGTCCGGGAAGGGGCCCAGGCGTCCGGGAAAGGGGCCCAGGCGTCCGGGAAGGGGCCCAGGCGTCCGGGAAAGGGGCCCAGGCGTCCGGGAAGGGGCCCAGGAGTCCGGGAAGGGCCCAGGAGTCCGGGAAGGGGCCCAGGCATCCGGGAAGGGCCCAGGAGTCCGGGAAGGGGCCCAGGGGGCCGGGAAAGGGCCCAGGCGTCCGGGAAAGGGCCCAGGCGTCCGGGAAAGGGCCCAGGTGTCCGGGAGGGGGCCCAGACCCCCGATCAACCCCCCACCCTTCAGCCCCGCCCCCCTTGACCACACCCCCTTGGCCCCGCCCCCTTGGCCCCGCCCCTCACCGTCGGCCACCATGGCCGCCAGCGCCCGGCCCAGCTCCAGCAGGAGGGCGGTGCCGACCCCTGACCCCGGCGGCGTCAGCGAATCCCGTTGCGCCCCCACCATGACGTACAGGTCTGCGAGGGGGCGGGGTCAGGCGGGGCCCCGCCCCCCCGTGGCGCAAGCCCCGCCCATGAGCAACCCCAGCCCCTCCCTTTGGCATTAGCCCCGCCCCCTTCGGCACGAAGCCCCACCCCGGGTTGTAGCCCCGCCCCTTCACCTTAGCCCCGCCCCAGGAGGCCCCACCCAAAGCTCCACCCCCCAGCGTCCACCTTAGCCCCGCCCCTACAATAACCCCGCCCACTTTGGCAGCCCACACCTTTGCCCCGCCCACAGGACTAGCCCCGCCCTCCCGCGCTAGACCCGCCCCTATTTTAGCCCTGCCCCCGGCTTAACCCCGCCCTCCGGGTTAGCCCCACCCCCACTTTAGCCCCGCCCCAGCGTAGCTCCCCCGAGGCCCCGCCCCCCCCAAGGCCCAGTCCCCTTTAGCCCCGCCCTGAAGCCCCCGCCCATGGCCCCACCCCCTTCCCCACCCACTTTGGTCCCACCCCATTAGCCCCGCCCATGGCCCCGGCCCCCGCCCCCTTTGCCCCGCCCCCATTAGCCCCGCCCCCCTTGGCCCCGCCCATGGCCCCGGCCCCGCCCCCTTGGCCCCGCCCCCCTTGGCCCCGCCCCAGCGTAGCTCCCATCTGAGTCCAAGGCCCCGCCCCCTTGCCCCCCCGGCCCCGCCCCCCTGGCCCCGGCCCCCCTTGGCCCCGCCCACCGGCCCCGCTCCCCGTGGCCCCGCCCCCATTGGCCCCGCCCCCCATTGGCCCCGCCCCCCCCCTTGGCCCCGCCCCCACTGGGCTCCAGGCGCCCCGGGAGGCTCCCGAACACGTTGGTGACGGTGACGGGGACGTCGCGGACGGCGACGCGGAGCCGCAGCCGGAGCCACCGCGGGCCGGGAAAGGGGCCCAGGCGTCCGGGAGCCGCCAGCGCCCTGGGGGGCAGGGAGGGGCCCAGGCGTCCGGGAGGGGCCCAGGAATCCGGGAAAGGGGCCCAGGAAACCGGGAAAGGGGCCCGGGCGTCCGGGAAGGGCCCAGGAGTCCGGGAAGGGCCCAGGAGTCCGGGGGGGGGCCCAGGAGTCCGGGAAGGGGCCCAGGCGTCCGGGAGGGGCCCAGGAATCCGGGAAGGGGCCCAGGAGTCCGGGAAGGGCCCAGGAGTCCGGGAAGGGGCCCAGGCGTCCGGGAAGGGCCCAGGCGTCCGGGAAGGGGCCCAGGCGTCCGGGAGGGGCCCCGGCGTCCGGGAAGGGCCCAGGCGTCCGGGAAGGGGCCCAGGCGTCCGGGAAGGGCCCAGGCGTCCGGGAAAGGGCCCAGGTGTCCGGGAAGGGCCCAGGAGTCCGGGAAGGGGCCCAGGCGTCCGGGAAGGGGCCCAGGCGTCCGGGAAGGGCCCAGGCGTCCGGGAAGGGGCCCAGGCGTCTGGGAGGGGCCCCGGCGTCCGGGGGTACCTGAGCAGCTGCCCGGCCGTCCGGGCGCTCAGGGGCAGCACCGGGATCCGGGGCAGCCCCGGGGGGCGCCCGGGGGGCCGCGGCCCCTCCCCCGACGCCAGGAAGCCGGGGCTGTAGGGGTCCCCCGCGCCCTGCTGCACCTGGTGACGTCAGCGTGACGTCAGCGTGACGTCACGGCGCTGCTGTCCCCCCACGAGGTGCCCCTAGGTGGCCCCCTAGGCCACCACGTCAACCCATATAACCCAATGACAAAGGAGCCATCACGTCAACCCATATAACCCAATGACAAAGTAGCCATCACGTCAACCCATATAACCCAATGACAAAGGAGCCATCACGTCAACCCATATAACACAATGGCAAAGGAGCCATCACGTCAACCCACATAACACAATGGCAAAGACACCATGCCAACCCATATAACCCAGTGGCAAAGTAGCCCTCACGTCAACCCATATAACCCAATGGTAAAATAGCCAACATGTAAGCCTGTATAAGCCAGGGGCAAAATAGACACCATGTCAAACCATTTAACCCAATGGCAAAATAGCCATTAGGTCAGCCCATGCAACACCAATGGCAAAGTAGCCATCACGTCAACCCATATAACCCAATAGCAAAGGAGCCACCACGTCAACCCATATAACCCAATGGCAGAATAGCCATCACGTCCACCCATATAACCCAATGGCAAAGTAGTCATCACGTCAACCCATATGAGCCAATGGCAAAAATGGCTATCATGTCAACCCATATAACCCAGTGGCAAAGTAGCCCTCACGTCAATCCATATAACCCAATGGTAAAACAGCCGACATGTAAGCCTGTATAAGCTAGGGGCAAAATAGACACCATGTCAAACCATTTAACCCAATGGCAAAATAGCCATTAGGTCAGCCCATGCAACACCAATGGCAAAGTAGCCATCACGTCAACCCATATAATCCAGTGGAAAAATAGCCAGCACGTCAACCTATCTAGCCTAATGGCAAAATAGCCATCACGTCAACCCTTATAACACAATGGTTAAAATAGACATCATGTCAACCCATATAACCCAATGGCAAAGTAGCTATCACGTCAACCAATATAGCCTAATAGCAAAATAGCCAGCACGTCAACCCTTGTAACCCAATGGCAGAGCGGCCACCACGTCAACCCGTATAACCCAATGGCAGAGTGGCCACCACGTCAACCCATATAACCCAATGGCAGAGCGGCCACCACGTCAACCCGTATAACCCAATGGCAGAGCGGCCACCACGTCAACCCATGTAACCCAATGGCAGAGTGGCCACCACGTCAACTCATATAACCCAATGGCAGAGCGGCCACCACGTCAACCCCTGCCAGTCAATGTCCCCGCAGTCCCGGTGTCCCCAGCGCGTCCCTGTCCCGGGTCACTCACGTGGACGGACACGGCCTCGTCGGGGCCCAACCCGGCACCGTCCCGGGGGTCGGGGTAGAGCAGGACGGCGACGGCACCGGCAGCCTCGGCCAGCGCCACCTGCACGGGGCCCAGGCGTCCGGGAAGGGGAATGAGGGGCCCAGGAGTCCGGGAAGGGCCCAGGTGTCTGGGAAGGGGCCCAGACCCCCCATCACCCCTCCCACACCCTTCAGCCCCGCCCCCTTGGCCACACCCCTTGGCCCCGCCCCATTGGCCCCGCCCCCTTGGCCCCGCCCCCTTGGCCCCGCCCCCTCGGCCCCGCCCCCTCGGCCCCGCCCCCTCGGCCCCTCACCTGCTCCCCCGGCCGCAGCCGGCCCAGCCGCAGCAGCAGGACCCGCCCCCTTGGGTCCAGGCCCCGCCCCCGCAGGGCGGCCAAGTCCCGGGGGCGGCCGAAGTGGCCGTAGAGCAGCCCCCCCTGCGGGGTCAGGGGTCACGGGGGGGTCAGGGGGTCACAGGGGGGGTCAGGGGTCACAGAGGAGTCAGGAGGTCGCAGAGGAGTCAGGGGTCAAAGAGGGGTCAGGGGTCATTGTGGGGTCGGGGGTCACAGATGGGGTCACATGGGGTCGGGGGGGTCATGTGGGGTCAGGGGGTCACAGGGGGGGTCAGGGGTCACGTGGGGTCAGGGGGTCACGGGGGGTCAGGGGGGTCAGAGCAGGGGCATGGGGGGGGATCACACGGGGGTCACACGGGGGTCGGGGGGGGTCACATGGGGGGTCGCTGCAGGGTCAGGGGTCGCAGCGGGGTCGGGGTCACGGCAAGGTCGGGGGGTCACACAGGGGTCGGGGGGGTCACAGGAGGGTTGGGGGGGGTCACGTGGGGTCAGGGGTCACACAGGGTCAGGGGTCGCAGCCGGGTTGGGGTCATGGGAGGGTCCGGAGTCACATGGGGGGGGGGGTCACACGGAATCAGGGGTCGCGCAGGGGTCAGGGGGGGTCACATGGGGGTCAGGAGACACAGCAGGGTCAGGGGTCACACAGGGGTTGGGTGGGGTCACACGAGGGTCATGGGTCACACAGGGTCAGGGGTCACACGGGGTCAGGGGGGGTCACACGACTGTCGGGGGGGTCACATGGGGGTCGGGGGTCACACGGGGGGTTGGGGGGGTCACACGGGGGTCAGGGGTCACACAGGGGGTCAGGGGTCGCGCGGGGTCAGGGGGCACACGGGGGTCGGGGTCACACGGGGGTCAGGGGTCGCGCGGGGGTCAGGGGGCACACGGGGGTCAGGGGTCGCACGGGGGTCAGGGGTTGTGCGGGGTCAGGGGTCACACGGGGGTCAGGGGTCACAGCAGGGTCGGGATCACAGCAGGTTCAGGGGTGGCACGGGGCGGGGGGGTCACACGGGGGTCAGGGGTCACACAGGGGGTCAGGGGTCGCGCGGGGTCAGGGGGCACACGGGGGTCGGGGTCACACAGGGGTCAGGGGGTCACACGAGGGTCAGGGGTCACACGACGGTCAGGGGTCGCACGGGGGTCAGGGGGCACACGGGGGTCAGGGGTCGCGCGGGGGTCAGGGGGTCACATGGGGGTCAGGGGTCGCGCGGGGGTCAGGGGTCGCGCGGGGGTCAGGGGGCACACGGGGCTCAGGGGTCGCGCGGGGGTCAGGGGGTCACATGGGGGTCAGGGGTCACGCGGGGGTCAGGGGGCGTTACCGCGGCGCCGCCGGCCCCGCCCCACGGGCAGAAGGCCCCGGGCTCCAGGCGGAGCCTCCGCAGGGGCCGCCCCCCCCCGTCCAGGAGCTGCAGGGAGCTGGGCCCCGCCCTGGGGTCACCGCGGGGTCACCGCGGGGTCACCGCGGGGTCACGGGGGGGTGGGAACCCCCAACCCCCTCCCCAAGCCATGACCCCCCCCCCGGAGCCCCCAACCCCCCCCCGCATTGACCCTCCCGTGACCCCATGACCCCCCTCGTGACCCCATGAACCGCCCTGTGACCCCCTTGGACCCTGTGACCCTGCCATGACCTCCCCATGACCCCCCCCATGACCGCGTGACCCCTTAATGACCCCAGTGACCCCTCCCCAAGCCCCTGACCCCCCCGTGACCTCCTGGATGCCCCCATGACCCCATGACCCCCCTGTGACCCTCCTGTGACCCCCCGTGACCCCAGTGACCTCCCCCAAGCCCGTGACCCCCCCCAATGTCCCCATGACCCTCCCATGACCCCCCGTGACCCCCTTGGACCCTGTGACCCTGCCATGACCCTCCATGACCCCATGTCCCCCCCGTGACCCCGTGACCATGACCCCCATGACCCCCACCGAGCCCCTGACCCTGATGTGACCCCCCCGTGACCCCCATGACCCTCCCGTGACCCCGCCGTGACCCCGTGACCCTCCCGTGACCCCCCTGCTGCCCCCTCCCCCTCCCCGTGACCCCCATGACCCTCCCGTGACCCCGCCGTGACTCCATGACCCCGCCGTGACCCCGTGACCCTCCCGTGACCCCCCGCTGCCCCCTCCCCCTCCCCATGACCCCATGACCCTCCCATGACCCCGTGACCCCACAGTGACCCCGTGACCCTCCTGTGACCCTCCCATGACCCCACGGTGACCCCACAGTGACCCCGTGACCCCGCCGTGACCTTACGGGCGGGGCAGGCGCAGGCGCAGGCGCTGGCTGGGGGCGGGGCGCAGCCCGGCGGTCGCCATGGCGCCCAGCACCACCTCGGCCCCGCCCCTGTCCCCCGCCGGCCACGCCCCCCAGCGCCTGCGGGGGGGGCGGGGCTTCAGCGGGGAGAGGCCCCGCCCCCCAGCAGGAAGGGTGGGGGCGGCAGAAGCCCCGCCCCCACCCTTGGCCCCGCCCCCCAGCATGGGCGGGGGGGCAGGGAGGAGAGGCCCCGCCCCCCACCCGGACCCACCCCCCCCGTGTCCACCTCAGCCCCGCCCCCATCAGACCCCGCCCCCAGCAGCAATAGAGGGGAGGGGCCAATGGAGACCACGCCCCCTCCCCCTCCCCAGGTCTTGCCCCCCGTCCTGGCCACGCCCCCCCGGGCCACGCCCTCTGCCCAGAGCCCTCCCCCCAATAGAGTTAAGGGTTTGGGGTCAGTTGGGGGCGGGTCCCATCGGGGGCGGGTCCATAGGGGGGCGGGTCCCATTGGGGGGGACCCATAGGGGGTGGGTCCCATTGGGGGCGGGGCCCATCGGGGGCGGGACCCATAGGGGGCAGGGCCCACTGGGGGTGGGTCCCATTGGGGTGGGTCCCATTGGGGGGCGGGGCCCATTGGGGGCGGGGCCCATGGGGGTGGGGCCGGGGGCGGGTCCCATGGGGCAGGGGCGGAGCCCATTGGGGTCAGATCCCATAGGGGGCAGGTCCCATTGGGGGTGGGTCACATGGGGGCGGGGCCCATTGGGGCGGGGCCTATCGGGGGCGGGGGCGGGGGCGGGTCCCATTGGGGGTGGGTCCCATTGGGGGCGGAGCCCATTGGGGTCGGATCCCATAGGGGGCAGGTCCCATTGGGGGCGGGTCCCATGGGGGCGGGGCCGGGGGCGGAGCCCATTAGGGCGGGTCCCATTGGGGGCGGGTCCCATTGGGGGCGGATCCCATAGGGGCGGGGCCCATATGGGGCGGGGCCAATAGGGGGCGGGGCCCATGGGGCGGGTCCCATCGGGGGCGGGGTCCGTCGGGGGCGGGGCCCATAGGGGCAGGACCCATTGTGGGCGGGTCCCATCGGGGGGGGGGGTCTCATCAGGGGCGGGTCCCATCAGGGGCGGGTCCCATTGGGGGCGGGGCCCATCGGGGGCGGGGCCCATGGGGGTGGGGCCGGGGGCGGGTCCCATGGGGGCGGGGGCAGAACCCATTGGGGTCAGATCCCATAAGGGGCAAGTCCCATTGGGGGCGGGTCACATGGGGGCGGGGCCCATTGGGGCGGGGCCCATTGGGGGCGGGTCCCATTGGGGGCGGATCCCATAGGGGCGGGGCCCATATGGGGCGGGTCCCATGGGGGCGGGGCCCATTAGGGCGGGTCTCATTGGGGGCGGGTCCCATTGGGGGCGGATCCCATAGGGGCGGGGCCCATATGGGGCGGGGCCAATAGGGGGCGGGGCCCATGGGGCGGGTCCCATCGGGGGCGGGGTCCGTCGGGGGCGGGGCCCATAGGGGCAGGACCCATTGTGGGCGGGTCCCATCGGGGGGGGGGGTCTCATCAGGGGCGGGTCCCATCAGGGGCGGGTCCCATTGGGGGCGGGGCCCATCGGGGGCGGGGCCCATGGGGGTGGGGCCGGGGGCGGGTCCCATGGGGGCGGGGGCAGAACCCATTGGGGTCAGATCCCATAGGGGGCAGGTCCCATCGGGGGCAGGGCCCATATGGGGCGGGGCCCATAGGGGGCGGGGCCCATTGGGGTGGGTCCCATAGGGGGCGGGGCCAAAAGGGGCGTGGCCCACAGGGGGCGTGGCCACGCACTGCGCCCAGGCCTCCACGCGCTGCCCCCGCAGGTGCCGCTGCAGCTGCTCCCGGAGGCGGGGCCAAGGGGGCGGGGCCTCCGCCTCGGCCACGCCCTCCTCGCCCGCGGGGGGCGGGGCGGGCAGCGCCGGCTCCGCCCCCTCGGCGCCGCCCCCGCCGCAGGCCCCGCCCCCGCGCCCCGCCCCCACCAGGAGACCTGCGGGAGGGCGAAAGGGGAGGGGCAAAATGGGGAGGGGCAAAGGGGGCGGGGCAAAGGGGGCGGGGCAAAGGGGGCGGGGCAAAGGGGGTAATAAAGTAAAATTAGGTAACGAGGAATCACGGGGCTTAATGAGGGTTAATGAGGGTTAATTGGGATTAATTGGGGTTAATGGGGGTTAATGAAGGCTAACGAGGGTTAATTGGGAATAACAGGGTTAATGAAGATTAATGAGGGTTAATTGGGAATAACGGGGGTTAATGAGGGTTAATTGGGAATAACGGGGGTTAATGAGGGTTAATGAGGGCTAATGAGGGCTAACGAGGGTTAGGGGGCGTTAATGGGTGTTAATGGGGGTTAATGAGGGCTAATGAGGGTTCATTGGGAATATCAGGGGGTTAATGAGGGTTAATTGGGAATAACGGGGGTTAATGGAGGTTAATGAGGGTTAATGAGGGCTAACGAGGGTTAATTGGGAATAATGGGGGTTAATGAGGGTCAATGAGCCTTAATGAGGATTAATGGGAGTTAATGATGGTTAATGAAAATCAATGAGGGTCAATGAGGGTTAATGAAGGTTAATGAGGATTAACGAGAGTTAATGACGGTTAATGAAAGTCAATGAGGCTCAATGAGGGTCAATGAGGGTTAATTGGGGTTAATGAGGATTAATGAGAGTCAATGAAGGTTAATGAGGATTAATGAGGGTTAATGAGGGTCAGTGGGGTGGTCAATGATGGTCAATGAAGATTAATGAGGGTTAATGGGGGTTAATGAGGGTCAATAGGGGTCAATGACGGTTAATGAGAGTTAATGAGGGTTAATGATGGTTAATGAGAGTCAGTGAGGATCAATGAGAGTTAATGAGGGTTAATGGGGGTCAATGGCGGTTAATGAGGGTTAATGATGGTTAATGAGAGTCCATGAGGATCAATGAGGGTTAATGAGGGTCACTGGGGGTCAACAACGGTTAATGAGGGTTAATGAGGGTTAATGAGAGTCAATGAGGATCAATGGGAGTTAATGAGGGTTAATGGGGGTCACTGGGGGTCAATGGCCGTTAATGAGGGTTAATGAGGGTTAATGAGGGTTAATGAAGGTTAATGAGCCCAGCGAGGGTTAACGGGGGGGTCACGAGGGTTAATTATCCCCAATTACCGGCCAGGAAGGCGGAGGCGGAGCCCAGCAGCAGCGTCAGCAGGGGGCGGAGCCAGGGGCGGCCGCGGGGCGGGGCCGCGGCGCGGGGGGCGGAGCCTCAGGGCCCCGCCCTCGTCGTCGTCGCTGACGTCATCGTCGCCGCCCCCCGGGGGGGGTCCCGGTGCCGGGCGTAGGAGGCCGCCCCCCCCCCCGGGGCCTGCCCGGACACCGGGGCCCCCCTGAGTGACCGGAACCGGGGGGGGGGGGGGGGGGAGCGAGGGGCGGGGCCTCGGAGGAGGGAGGGGCGGAGCGGGGGGCGGGGCCTCGGAGGAGGGGAGGGGCGGAACGGGGGCGGGGCCCGGGGGCGGGGCCCCTCGGAGGGGGGGGAGCGGGGGGGGGGCGGACGCCGGGGTCCCTCAGGGGGGGGAGGCCTCGGAGGAGGGGGGCGGGGGGGGGGCCGGGGGGCGGGGCCCCTCGGGGGGGGGAGCGGGGGGCGGGGCCTCGGAGGGGGGAGGGGGGAGCGGGGGGCGGGGCTCGGACGCCGGGACCCCTCGGGGGGGGGGAGGGGGGAGCCCTCGGGGGCGGGGGAAGCGGGGGGGGCGCCTCGGAGCAGGGGAGGGGCGGAGCGGGGGGCGGGGCCTCGGAGGAGGGGGGCGGGGCCTCGGAGGAGGGAGGCGGGAGCGGGGGCGGGGCTCGGACGCCGGGACCCCTCGGGGGGGGAGGGGGGAGCCCTCGGGGGGGAGCCCTCGGGGCAGGGGAGGGGCGGAGCGGGGGGCGGGGCCTCGGAGGAGGGAGGGGGAGCGGGGGGCGGGGCCTCGGAGGAGGGGGGCGGGGCCCTCGGGGGGGGAGGGGCGGAGCGGGGGGGGGTCCCTACCGGTCCCCGCAGGAGCCGCCTGAGGGTCTCCATGGCCAAGGGGGGGCCCTATGGGCCGGGGGGTGACACTTGTCACCAATGTCCCCAATGTCCCCAATGTCCCCCCATGTCTCCCCCTGTACTCATGTCCCCAATGGCCCCTTGTGTCCCTCCATGTCCCTCCATGTCCCTCTATGTCCCCCAATGTCCCCCCCATGTCCCCAATGTCCCCCAAGTCCCCATGTCCCCCAATGTCCCCTGTATCTCCCCGTGTCCCCATATCCCCTCATGTCTCCCCATGTCCCCAATGTCCCCATGTCCCTCCATGTCCCCCCATGTCTTTCTATGTCCCCTCCCTGTGCCCCCCCGTGTCCCCAATGTCCCCCATGTCTCTCTATGTCCCCAATGTCCCCCCATGTCTCTCTATGGCCCCTATGTCCCCTCATGTCCCCCAATGTCCTCAATGTCCCCAATGTCCCCCTGTGTCCCCCCGTGTCCCCCCATGTCCCCAATGTCCCCAATGTCCCCAATGTCCCCTCATATCCCCCCATGTCCCCAATGTCCCCCTGTGTCCCCCCGTGTCCCCCCAATGTCCCCAATGTCCCCAATGTCTCTCTATGTCCCCTCCGTGTCCCCCCAATGTCCCCCTGTGTCCCCCTGTGTCCCCAATGTCCCCCCGTGTCCCCCCAATGTCCCCAATGTCCCCCTATCCCCTCCCCCCACTCACCCTCCTCCGTCTCTGCCCCGCGGCCGCTCGGGGCAGTGGGCGGAGCCTCGAGGCCCCACCGGGGGCGGGGCTTAGCGGGGGCCGTGACCGCGCCACCGCTGAGGGGGCGGGGCTTAAACCCAGCCGGGGGGGGCCGCCAACCGGGGAGGGGGGCGGGGCTTGCGGTAGGTGGGGGCGGAGTTAGAATGGAAAGGGGGCGGGGCCTCCTCGCCCCGCCCACCCCCGGCGCCTGCGGGTCTGGCGGCTCCGTTATCAGCCCCGGACACTGACCCCGGCGGGGGGGGGGGGAAGGGCCCAGGCGTCCGAGGGGGGGCTGGGAAAGGGCCCAGGCGTCCGGGGGGGATCAAGGGGGTCCAGGAAGGGCCCAGGCGTCCGGGGGGGGCCGGGAAAGGGCCCAGGCGTCCGGGGGGATCAAAGGGGCCCAGGCGTCCGGGGGGGGGATCAGAGGGGCCCAGGCGTCCGGGGGGGGATCAGAGGGGGTCCAGGAAGGGCCCAGGCGTCCGAGGGGGGCCGGAAAAGGGCCCAGGCGTCCGGGGGGCATCAAGGGGGTCCAGGAAGGGCCCAGGCGTCCGGGGGGAGCTGGGAAAGGGCCCAGGCGTCCGGGGGGATCAAGGGGGTTCAGGAAGGGCCCAGGCGTCTGGGGGGGGCTGAGGAGGGGCCCAGGCGTCCGGGGGGGGAGCTGGGAAAGGGCCCAGGCGTCCGGGGGGGATCAAGGGGGCCCAGGCGTCCGGGCGGCGCGGAGGAATCGGCGGCTCCGATAAATATTCCGTGTTCCCGACAGGCAGCCGGCTGTCAATCACCCGGCTGTCAATCACCCGGCTGTCAATCACCCGGCTGTAACACCCAGCTGTCAATCACCCGGCTGTCAATCAACGGGTTGTCAATCAAAGCACCGCCCCCCGCCAAAACCCCGCCCCCCCCGGTTGGTTGACGGGCGGCTGTCAATCACCGGCGGCGCGGCCCCGCCCCCCCGGCTGTCAATCACCCCGCGGTGACGCCCATCAGCGAGGCCCCGCCCCCCCGGTCCTTGCTGGGGTGATTGACAGGCGTCAATCACCCACCCGCGTGTCCATAGTCCTCGTTGCGATTGACGCCTGTCAATCACCCGGCGCCGTGTCCCGCCGCCGCCTGTAGCGGGGATGATTGACGGCCGCCTGTAGCCTGCGGCGAGTCCCGCCTGTTGCTCCCCACGGAGGGCTCGGGGTGACAGGCGGCGCCGGGTGTCACCGGGAACAGGCGTCCGCCAGGAACAGCCGCACTTGGCCCCGCAGGAAGCGGCTGTTGGCGCCGAGGAGCCGGGACAGGGAGCGGACCCGGAGGGCGGGGGGGGGGCGCGGGGGGGGGGCGGGGGATCCTGCGGGGGGGGAGGGGTCAGCGGGAGGCTCCGCCCACAGGGACGGCCCCCCCCCCATGTCCCCAACGTCCTCAATGTCCCCAATGTCCCCATGTCCCCCTGTGTCTCCCCATGTCCCCCATTGTCCCCATGTCCCCCCATTGTCCCCAATGTTCCTCTGTGTCCCCATTGTCCCCAATGTCCCCTCATGTCCCCCTATTTCCCTCCGTGTCCCCCAGGTCCCCCACATCCCCAATGTCCCTGATTGTCCCCAATGTCCCTCCTGTCCCCCCATGTCCCTGTGTCCCCAATGTCCCCTGTGTCCCCCCATGTCCCCATTGTCCCCCATGTCCCGATTGTCCCCATTGTCCCCAATGTCCCCATGTCCCCATGTATCTCCCCATGTCCCCCAATATCCCCGTGTCCCCAGTGTCCCCAATGTCCCCCTATTTCCCTCCATGTCCCTCCATGTCTCCATTGTCCCCATTGTCCCTCCATGTCCCCAACGTCCCCAATGTCCCTCCATGTTGTCCCCTCATGTCTCCATGTCCCCTGATGTCCCAATGTCCCCTGTGTCCCCCCATGTCCCCATTGTCCCCCATGTCTCGATTGTCCCCATTGTCCCCAATGTCCCCCTATTTCCCTCCATGTCCCTCCATGTCCCCATTGTCCCCATTGTCCCTCCATGTCCCCAATGTCCCCCCATTTCCCATGTCCCCATGTCCCCATTGTCCCCAATGTCCCCCTATTTCCCTCCATGTCCTCCCATGTCCCCAATGTCCCCAACATCCCCAACGTCCCCAATGTCCCCCCATTTCCCATGTCCCCGTGTCCCCATTGTCCCCAATGTCCCCCATGTCCCCCAATGTCCCCCCATGTCCCCATTGTCCCCAATGTCCCTCCATGTCCCTATATGTCCTCTCATGTCCCCCCCATTTCCCATGTCCCCCATGTCCCCATTGTCCCCAATGTCCCATGTCCCCCTGTGTCTCCCCATGTCCCCCATGTCCCCCAATGCCCCCCTATTTCCCTCCATGTCCCCAATGTCCCCAACATCCCCAACGTCCCCAATGTCCCCCCGTTTCCCATGTCCCCATTGTCCCCATTGTCCGCATTGTCCCCAATGTCCCCCCATATCCCCCTGTGTCCCCATTGTCCCCATTGTCCCCATGTCCCCACCTGTCCCCGCAGTCTCCATAGCAACCGGCTGACGCTCCTCACGAGGCTCCAGCTCCTCTCCAGGGCCGGGGGGAGGGCGGCTACACCCGGCGCCAACAACAGCAGCTCCCGGGCGCGGGAGACGGCGGCCACGAGCGCCGCCTGTCCCCGCACAACCCGCCAGCGGCGCCGGGAGGCCTGCGACAGGCGGACAGGGCGGCCGTGGAACAGCCGGACACGACAACCGCGCAACAGAGACACAACAGCCGCACGGGAGCGTCGCGACAGGCGGACACGGCAACCGGGCAACACCCGTATGGTACAACGCAACAACCGCGCAACAGCCGCACGGGACAACCGCATAACAGAGCCACAACAGCAGCGTCACAACAGCCGGACATGACAACCGTGCAACAGCCACACAGGAGCATCACAACAGCCGCACAGGAGCATTGCAACAGCCAGACAAGGCAACCGCACAATAGAGCCACAACAGCCGCACAGGAGCGTTGCAACAGGCAGACACAACAACCGTGCAACAGCCGCACAGGAGCAGCGCAACAACCGTGCAACAGCCGCTTGCAGCAACCGTATAATAGAGTCGCAACAGCCGCACGCAACAACCACGCAACAGAGTCACAACAGCCGCACGGGAGCGTCACAACAGGTGCACGTGACAACCGCACAACAGCCGGACACGACAACCGCGCAACAGAGCCACGACAGCCACACGACAGCCGCAATACAACATCACGACAGCCGCACACAACAACCGGGCAACCCCAGGGGGAGACAACACCGCAACAACACTGTGACAACACCGCGACCATTCCATTGCACCCTGGTTTTGCCCCCTTTTTTGCCCATTTTGCCCCATTTTTCCCCGTTTCGCTCCATTTTTGCCCGTTTTGCCCCATTTTACCTGTTTCGCCCCATTTTTGCCCATTTCACCCCATTTTTGCCCGTTTTGTCCCCCTTTTTGCCTGTTTCGCCCCATTTTCGCCCGTTCCGCCCCGTTTTTGCCCATTTCACCCCATTTTTCTCCGTTTCGCCCCATTTTTCCCCGTTTTGCCCCATTTTGCCCGTTTTGTCCCCCTTTTTGCCTGTTTCGCCCCGTTTTTGCCCATTCCACCCCATTTTTCCCCGTTTCACCCCATTTTTCCCCGTTTCACCCCATTTTTGCCCGTTCCACCCCGTTTTTCCCCGTTTTTCCCCGATTTTTCCCCGTTTTTCCCCATTTCACCCCCTTTTTCCCCATTTTTCCCTGTTTTGCCCCATTTTTCCCCGTTTCACCCCATTTTTCCCCGTTCCGCCCCCTTTTTCCCCGTTTCACCCCGTTTCACCCCATTTTTCCCCGTTTCCCCCCTTTTTCCCTGTTTCACCGCATTTTTCCCCGTTTTTCCCCGTTTCCCCCATTTTTCCCCGTTTCACCCCGTTTCACCCCATTTTTCCCCGTTTCACCCCGTTTTTCCCCGTTTCGCCCCCGTTTCACCCCGTTTTCCCCCATTTTTTCCCCGTTTCCCCCGTTTTCGCCCCGTTCCGCCCCGTTCCCACACTCACGTCCAGCTGTTGCCACTCGTTGAAGTTGACACCCGTGTCCGGCACCGTCACCGGCTCCGGGAGGTCACAGGGGCGGCCACAGTCGGCCTGGGGGGGGGGGGGGTGTCACCGTGTCCCCCCCTTGGTGTCCCCAATGTCCCCAATGTCCCAAATGTCCCTTCATGTCCCCCCATATCCCCCCATTTCCCCCCGTCCCTCCTGTCCCCAATGTCCCCTCCATCCCCCCATGTCCCCAATGTCCCCCCAATGTCCCCAATGTCCCCTGGTGTCACCATGTCCCTCTTGGTGTCCCCATGTCCCCCCATATGCCCTATGTCCCCTCCATCCCCCCATGTCCCCATGTCCCCCCATGTCCCGAATGTCTCCCAATGTCCCCCCCGTCCCCCCTCGGTGTCACCATGTCCCCCCATGTCCCGAATGTCCCCCCATAGCCTCTATGTCCCCCAATGTCCCCATGTCCCCTCTATGTCCCCAATGTCCCCCCGTTGTCCCCCATGTCCCCGTTGTCACCGTGTCCCTCTCGGCGTCCCCATGTCCCCAATGTCCCCAATGTCCCCCCATGTCCCCGTTGTCCCCATGTCCCCATTGTCCCCATGTCCCTCAATGCCCCCCCATCTCCCCCCATGTCCCCATTGTCCCCCCGTTGTCACCGTGTCCCTCTCGGCGTCCCCATGTCCCCAATCCCCCCCATTGTCCCCATTGTCCCCCCCATGTCCCCCCATTGTCCCCATGTCCCCCCGTTGTCCCCGTTGTCACCGTGTCCCTCTCGGCGTCCCCATGTCCCCCATGTCCCCCATGTCCCCATTGTCCCCGTTGTCCCCATGTCCCCAATGTCCCCCCAATCCCCCCCCGTTGTCACTGTGTCCCTCTCGGCGTCCCCATGTCCCCAATGTCCCCAATCCCCCCCCCATTGTCCCCATGTCCCCCCGTTGTCCCCGTTGTCACCGTGTCCCTCTCGGCGTCCCCCGCCTCCCGGATGAACCTCTCGAGCACTCGGGGGTCGCAGAGGGACCCGGGACCCTCGGGCTGGGCCGGGGCCGCCGGGAGGAGCAGCGGGAGGAGGAGCCACAGCCCTGGGGGCGGGGCCACACATGGGGGCGGGGCCTGGTGACGGGGCCCCGCCCCCGAGCCCCCCGGACGCCTGGGCCCCCCCCCACCAAACACCGGGACCCCCTCAGACACTGGGGCCCCCCCGGACGCCTGGGCCCCTTCCCGGACCCCGGGACACCCCCCAAATACCGGGACCCCCCCCCCGGACGCCTGGGCCCCCCCCCCCTCGGACACCGGGATCCCCCGGACGCCTGGGCCCCTTCCGGGACCCCCCCAAAATACCGGGACCCCCCCCCCCGGACACCGGGACCCCCCCCCCCCCAAATACCAGGACCCCCCGAACCCCGGGACCCTCCCGGACGCCGGGGCCCCTTCCCGACCCTCTGAACGGAGCCGCCCCCGGAGCCGCCTCCCGGACGCCGGGGCCCTTCGGAGACCCCCTGAACCCCCGGACCCTCCCGAACCCCGGGACCCTCCCGGACCCCCAGACCCTCCCGGACGCCGGGGCCCCTTCCCGATCCCCCAAACAGCACCAGCTCCGGAGCCGCCCCCGGACGCCGGGGCCCCTCGGGCACCCCCCGAACACCCGGACACCGGGGCCCCTTCCCGACACCGGAGACCCCCGAACCCCGGGACCCTCCCGGACCCCCGGACCCTCCCGGACGCCGGGGCCCCTTCCCGATCCCCCGAACGGCACCAGCTCCGGAGCCGCCCCCGGACGCCGGGGCCCCTCGGAGACCCCCGAACCCTCCTGAACCTCAGGACCCTCCCGGACGCCGGGGCCCCTTCCCGACCCTCCGAACGGCGCCAGCCCCGGACGCCGGGGCCCTTCGGAGACCCCCCCGAACCCCGGGACCTTCCTGAACCCCCCGGGACCCTTCCGAACACCCGGACCCTCCCGGACGCCGGGGCCCCTTCCCGATCCCCTGAATGGCACCAGCTCCGGAGCCGCCCCCGGACGCCGGGGCCCCCCGGAGACCCCCGAACCTCGGAGACCCTCCCGAACCCTCCCGGACGCCGGGGCCCCTCGAAGCCTCCCGGACGCCGGGCCCCCCCGGACACCAGGACCCTCCCCGACACCGGAGACCCCCCCCGAACCCCGGGACCCTCCCGAACCCTCCCGGACGCCGGGGCCCCTTCCCGACCCTCTGAACGGAGCCGCCTCCCGGACGCCGGGGCCCCCCAAACCCTCTCGGACGCCGGGGCCCCTTCCCGACCCCCCGAACGGCACCAGCCCCGGACGCCGGGGCCCCCCGAACCGCGGAGACCCCCCCGAACCCCGGAGACCCTCTCGGACGCCGGGGCCCCCCGACCCCTCCCGGACGCCGGGGCCCCTTCCCGCCCCTCCGGCCGGCGCCGCTCCCGGACGCCGGGGCCCCTCGAAGCTCCCGGTCTCCACGAACGCCGCGCGCGTTGCCCGGGTCCCCATTGGCGGAGCCGCCGCGCGGGGGGGGGGGGGCGGGCGGGGGCCCCGGCGTCCGGGGGCGGCTTCGCTGCGCGCGTCCCCCCCGTGTCCCCAACGTGTCCCCAACGTGTCCCCCCCGTTGTCCCCTCGTGTCCCCCCCCTTGTCGCACTCACCGGGTGGCCCCATGGCCGGCGGCGCCGGAAGCCGCGGGGGGAGGACGCGGAGGCCCCGGCGGGCGCCGCGAGTCCCGGTCGAGGCCACGCGCTGCCACCAACCCCCCCCCCGGGGCCACCACCGGGGCCACCGAGACGGGGCCACCCCCAGGGCCACCCCCCCCAGGGCCACCCCCCCTGGTGACACCCCCAGGGCCACCCCCCCCGGTGACACCCCCCCCCCAGGGCCACCACCTGTCACCCCCCCCCCAAGGGCGGAGGGACCTGGCGCCACCAAGACGGGTGGGGGGAGGAGGGGGGGATGCAGGGGACATTGGGGACATTGGGGACATTGGGGACATGGAGGGACACAGGGGACATGGGGGACATGGGGGGATATGGGGACACATGGGGACATTGGGGACATTGGGGACACAGGGGGACATGGGGACACATGGGGGGACACAGGGGACACTGGGGATGTGGGGGGACATTGGGGACATGGAGGACACTGGAGACACGGGGGGATATGGGGACACATGGGGGACATGGGGGACAATGGGGCATGGGGACACATGGGGACATTGGGGACACACAGGGACATGGGGGACACTGGGGATGTGGGGGGACATGGGGACATTGGGGACACTTGAGGACACAGGGGGATATGGGAACACATGGGGACATTGGGGACATGGGGGGCATTGGGGACACATGGGGGATATAGGGGGACATGGAGGGACTCGGGGGGACATGGGGACACAAGGAGACATTGAGACATGGGGACATTGGGGGACATGAAGATACATGGGGACATTGGGGACACATGGGGACATTGGGGGACATGGGAGGACATTGGGGACATGGGGGCCATGGGACAGGGATGGACGTGGGGACATTGGGGACACAGGACGCGGGAGATGGGGATGAGGGGACATTGGGGGGGGGGGATGGACATGGGGACATTGGGGGGGGTGTCCCCTAGGGCTGGGGGACACGGGGACAGGGTTGAGGACAGGGGAATGGGGGGACACGGGGACAGACGGGGGACGTGGGGACGGGGACACCGGGGACACCGGGGACGCAGGGGCCGCCCGGACGCCTGGGCCCCGCGGCGGGAGGAAGCGGCCGAACAATGAGGTGGCGCCAGAGGAGCCGCGGGGACGGGGACCCTCCGTGGGGACGTTGGGGACAGTGGGGACGGTGGCGCGGGGGGTTGACGGGACACGGGGACTCCAGGGGTCCGGGTGTTTCAAGGGCCCAGGCGTCCGGGGGTGACACGTGGGGGCCCAGGGGTGCCAAAAGGGGCCCAGGCGTCCGGGGGTTCCACAGGGATCCCAGTCTGTCCCGGAGGGGCCCAGGCGTCCGGGGGTGTCGTGAGGGGCCCAGGAGCCCAGGGGTGTCAAAAGGGGCCCCGGCGTCCGGGGGTTCCACAAAGGGCCCAGGCGTCCGGGGGTTCCGCAGGGCTCCCAGTCTGTCCCGGAGGGGCCCAGGCGTCCGGGGGTGTCACAAGGAGCCCACGGGTGTCAAAAGGGGCCCAGGCGTCCGGGGGTTCCACAAGGGGCCCAGGCGTCCGGGGGTTCCACAAAGGGCCCAGGCGTCCGGGGGTGCCGCAGGGCTCCCAGTCTGTCCCGGAGGGGCCCAGGCGTCCGGGGGTGTCAAAAGGGGCCCAGGCGTCCGGGGGTTCCACAAAGGGCCCAGGCGTCCGGGGGTGTCCCAAGGAGCCCAGGGGCTCCACAAGGGGCCCAGGCGTCCGGGGGTTCCGCAGGGCTCCCAGGCCGTCCCGGAGGGGCCCCGGCGTCCGGGCCGGCCCCCTGCCAGGCCGTACGTGCCGCTCCGCACGGCCTGGCCCCGGGGTCAGGTCCCCGCGGCGCCAGCGGGGCCAAAGGGCGCCCGGGCCCCTCCCCCGCCCGGACGCCGGGGCCCCTCCTGGATGCTCCGATCCCACCCGGATGCCTGGGCCCTTCCCGGATGCCTGGGCCCCTCCTGGATGCTCTGATCCCACCCGGAATTCTGGGGCCTTCCCGGACTCCTGGGCCCCCGCCCGGATACCTGGGAGCCCCCCCGGACGCCTGGGCCCTTCCTGGATCCCTGGGAACCTCCTCGGACTCCTGGGCCCTTCCCGGACTCCTGGACCCCTTCCCAGATACCTGGGAATCTCCTCGGACTCCTGGGCCCTTCCTGGATGCTCGGATCCCACCCGGAATTCTGGGCCCTTCCCGGACACCTGGATCCCTCCCGGACGCCTGGGCCCCCCCGGACGCCTGGGCCCTTCCCGGACTCCTGGGCCCCTCCCGGATGCTCTGATCCCACCTGGAATTCTGGGCCCTTCCCGGACTCCTGGGCCCCTTCCCCCGGATCCCTGGGAGCCCCCCCGGACGCCGGGGCCCCCCTTTGCCCAGGTGAGACCCCCCCTCCCCCCCGGACGCCGGGGCCCCCGCGCGTTTCCTGCCCCACGGGGCGGCCGCCCGGACGCCTGGGCCCACGGGGGGGACGGGGGCTCTGAAACGGCCCCAAAACCCCTGAAACGGCCTCGAAGCCCCCAAAAGGACCCCCAAACCCCCCCAAACAGCCTCAAAACGGCCCCCAAACCCCCAAGATGGCCCGAAAACAGCCTCGAAACCCGCAAAACGACCCAAAAAAGGCCCCAAAACCCCCAAAGCAGCTTCCAAACGGTCCCCAAACCCCTGGAACAGCCCCAAAACCCCCAGGACAACCCCAAAACCCCCCAAAACGGCCTCAAAACGACCCCAAAACCCCTCGAACGGCCCCAAAACAGCCCCCAAACCCCCCAAAAGCCCCCAGAACGGCTCCTGGGGTCCCCAAAACCCCCCAGAATGGCCCCAAAATGGTTCCCAGGACCATCAAAACCGATTGTCCCCAAAACTCCCAGAACAGCCCCAAAATGGCCCAAACACCCCCAGAATGGCCCCAAAACGCCCCTGAAACGGCCTCAAAACCCCCAGAACGACCCCAAAACAGCTCCCGGGGTCCCCAAACTCCCCAAAATGGTCCCCAAACCCCCAAACCGGCTCCCAGAACCATCAAAACCCCCTGATCAGCCCCAAAACGGCTCCTGGGGTCCCCAAAAGTCCCAGAATGGCCCCAAAACCACCAGAATGGCCCCAAAATGGCTCCCGGGACCATCGAAACCCCAAAAACGCCCCCAAAACGGGTCCCACAGTCCCCCAAACCACCGGAATGGCCCCAAAATGGCTCCTGGGGCCACCAAACCCCCAAAACGGCCCCAAATCCCCCCGATTGTCCCCAAAACCCTGAGATTGTCCCCAAAACGGCCCCAGCCCCCCCATGTCCCCAGTGTCCCCACGGGAGGTGGCAGCGGAGCCCAAACGTCCCCAAAACGGTTTATGGAGCCACAAATGGCCCAAAATGTCGCAAAATGTCCCCAAACGGCCCCAAAACGGTTTATGGAGCCACAGCCGGCCCAAAATGTCCCCAAATGTCCCCAAAACGTCCCCAAAACGGTTTATGGAGCCACAACCGGCCCAAAATGTCCCCAAACGGCCCCAAAACGGTTTATGGAGCCACAAACGGCCCAAAATGTCCCCAAACGGCCCCAAAACGGCCCCGGAAGCGCCAGGAGCCACCGGATGTCCCCAAATGTCCCCAAAAGTCCCCAAAACGGCCCCAAAAGGGTTTATGGAGCCACAGACGTCCCCAAGTGTCCCCAAAAGCAACAAGGCCACCCCAAGTGTCCCCAATGTCCCCCCGTGTCCCCAAGTGTCCCCAATGTCCCCAAGTGTCCTGGGACACCATGGGAGCCTCCCCTGATGTCCCCAAATGTCCCCGACGTCCCCAACATCCCCAATGTTCCCATTGTCCCCAAATGCCCCTGATGTCCCCAACATCCTCAATGTCCCCAATACCCTTGATGTCACTGATGTCCCCAAATGCCCTCAAATGTCCTTGATGTCCCCATTGTCCCCAAATGTCCCCAACGTCCTCGACGCCCCAAATGTCCCCATCGTCCCCAAATGTCCCCAAATGTCCCCGATGCCCCCGGCGTCCCTGATGTCCCCAAACGTCCCCAACATCCTCGAAGCCTCCAATGTTCTCAATGTCCCCAAACGTCCCCAAATGTCCCCAACGTCCTGGACGCCTCCAATGTTCTCGATGCCCCCAAATGTCCCCAAATGTCCCCAACATCCTGGACATCTCCAACATTTCCAATGTCCCCAAATGTCCCCAATGTCCCCAACATCCTGGAAGTCCCCAAACGTCCCCAAATGTCCCCAACATCCTGGACGCCTCCAATGTTCTCAATGTCCCCAGATGTCCCCAAATGTCCCCAACATCTTTGATGCCTCCAATGTTCTCGATGTCCCCAAATGTCCCCAACATCCTCAACGTCCCCAACATCGACGCCGCCAAATGCCCCCAAATGTCCCCAACATCCTGGACATCTCCAACGTTCTCGATGTCCCCAAACGTCCCCAAATGTCCCCAACATCTTTGATGCCTCCAATGTTCTCGATGTCCCCAAATGTCCCCAACATCCTGGACATCTCCAATGTTTTCAATGTCCCCAAATGTCCCCAAATGTCCCCAACGTCCTCGACGTCCCCAAATGTCCCCAAATGTTCCCAAATGCCCCTAAATGTCCCCAACATCCTGGACATCTCCGACGTTCTTAATGTCCCCAAATGTCCCCAAATGTCCCCAACGTCCCGGACGTCTCCAACGTTCTCGACGTCCCCATTGTCCCCATTGTTCCCATCGTCCCCATTGTCCCCATTGTCCCCATCGTCCCCATCGTCCGCCTGTTCACGCCCCCTCCCGGCACACCCGGATGTGGATGGCCGAGTTGTTCCTCCCGCCGCCGTCACCGTCCCCGTCGCCGTCTCCATGGCGACGCCGCCGCCTGTTGCCGCCCCCCGGCAGCGCCACCGTCGCCGTGGTGACGTGGAGCCGCAGCCGCCCCGGCGCCGCCGCCTGTAGCTGCAGGGCCAGGTTGATGGTGCGGGGAACAGCCAGACCCAGCCCGTGCAGCCGGAGCTCCCGCACGGAGCCGGAATTCCCAGCGGATCCGGAATTCCGACCGGAGATCCCCACGGATTCCCGGCATTCCCGGCCGGATTCCCGGCATTCCCGGGTTCCCGGCTCCAGGAGGCGCTGGCAGCGCCGGAGCTGGGCCCGGAAGTCGGAGCGGGTGGTGACGAAGACGTCGGCGCTTCCCGGCGTCCCGGCGTTCCCGGAGCCGGAGGGGGGGGGGCGGGGCACCGGGAGGCGCCGGGGCCGGCGCGGCTGCGGATCCGGGTCCGGCATCCTGGGAAAAAAGGGGGGGGCGGGATGGCTAAATCCAGCTCCGGGATTCCCAGATCATTCCCGGGATCCCAAATCCAAACCCGGGATCCCAAAATCCCCCCATGGTCCCAAATCCAACCTCAGGATCCCAAATTCCCCCCCATGATCCCAAATGCAGCTCCGGGATTCCCAAGTCATTCCCAGGATCCCAAATCCGCCCCCAGGATCCCGAATTCATCCCCCAAATCCCCAATTCATCCCCATGATCCCAAATGCAGCTCCGGGATTCCCAAGGTCATTCATCGGGATCCCAAATTAATCCCCATGTTCCCAAATTCCCCCCCAGGATCCCAAATCCGCCCCAGGATCCCGAATTCACCCCCGGGATCCTGAATTCTCCCCCACGATCCCAAATTCATTCCCAGGATCCCAAATCTGCCCCTGCGATCCCGAATCCGCCCCCGGGATCCTGAATCCAATCCCAGGATCCCAAATTCACCCCCATGATCCCAAATCCAGGCCCAGGATCCAGAATCCGACCCCGGGGATCCCGAATTCCCCCCCAGGATCCCAAATCCAGCCCCGGGATCCCAAAATCCCCCCATGGTCCCAAATCCAACCTCAGAATCCCAAATTCATCCCCATGATCCCGAATTCACCCCCGGATCCCAAATCCGCCCTCAGGACCCTGAATCCAACCCCAGGATCCCAAATTCATCCCTGGGATCCCAAATTGATCCCCACGATCCCAAATCCAGCCCCATGATCCCAAATTCAACCCCAAGATCTCGAATCCGCCCCCAGGATCCCAAATTCACCCCTGGGATTCCCAGGTCATTCCTGGGATCCCGAATCCAGCCCCATGATCCCAAATTCATCTCCGGGATCCCAAATCCAGGCCCGCGATCCCGAATCCGCCCCCGAGATCCGGAATCCAAACCCGGGATTCCCAATTCATCCCATGATCCCAAATTCAGCTCCAGGATTTCCAGTTCATTCCCGGGATCCCGAATCCAAGTCCAGAATCCCGAATCCACCTCCGCGATCCCAAATCCAGGCCCAGGATCCCAAATACATCCCCAGGATCCCGAATTCCCCCCCATGATCCCAAATGCAGCTCCGGGATTTCCAGCTCATTCCCGGGATCCTGAATCCAATCCCAGGACCCCAAATTCACCCCCATGATCCCAAATCCAGGCCCAGGATCCGGAATCCGACCCCGGGGATCCCAAATTCGCCCCAGGATCCCAAATTGATCCCTACGATCCCAAATCCAGCCCCAGGATCCCAAATACATCCCCAGGATCCCAAATGCAGCTCCGGGATTCCCAGGTCATTCCTGGGATCCTGGATCCAGCCCCGGGATCCCAAATTCCCCCCCATGATCCCAAATGCAGCTCCAGGATTTCCAGTTCATTCCGGGATCCCGAATCCAAGTCCAGAATCCCGAATCCACCCCCAGGATCCAAATCCAGGCCCAGGATCCCAAATACATCCCCAGGATCCCGAATTCCCCCCCATGATCCCAAATGCAGCTCCGGGATTCCCAGGTCATTCCCAGGATCCTGAATTCTCCCCACGATCCCAAATTCATTCCCAGGATCCCAAATCTGCCCCTGCGATCCCGAATCCGCCCGCAGGATCCCGAATCCAACCCCATAATCCCAAATTCATCCCTGGGATCCCAAATTGATCCCCGCGATCCCGAATCCAGGCCAGGATCCCAACTCCAGCCCTGGGATCCCAAATTAAGCCCTGGAAACCCGAATTCATTCCCATAATCCCAATTCCAGGCCCGGATCCCGAATCCACCCCCAAGATCCCAAATTCCCCCCCCATGATCCCGAATTCACCCCCAAAATCCCCAATTCATCCCCATGATCCCAAATTCACCCCCGGGATCCCAAATCCGCCAC